>NW_027364291.1:0-265050 GCF_046119375.1 Phyllobates terribilis
GAATAACATGATGTTTTTCAATGGCAAAAATCAATGAATTTTGTAAATGCACAAACAGTAATTTCTCCGCATTGCAAGGTGCAATTCTGAAATTTTTTGCTTTTTACTGCTCCTCTTAGCATGATAAAGAAGATTCAAAGAGAGTGAGATGCCAGCTCCTTTCATTCAGTCAGTAGCTTCAATCATTTCTGGACGTTTTTCAATGGCAAAAATCAATGAATATTGTAAATGCACAAACAATAATTTCTCCGCATTGCAAGGTGCAATTCTGAAATTTTTTGCTTTTTCCTGCTCCTCTTAGCATTATGAAGAAGATTCAAAGAGAGTGAGATGCCAGCTCCTTTCATTCAGTCAGTAGCTTCAAACATTTCTGGTATATGAATAACATGATGTTTTTCAATGGCAAAAATCAATGAATATTGTAAATGCACAAACAGTAATTTCTCCGCATTGCAAGGTGCAATTCTGAAATTTTTTGCTTTTTCCTGCTCCTCTTAGCATGATAAAGAAGATTCAAAGAGAGTGAGATGCCAGCTCCTTTCATTCAGTCAGTAGCTTCAATCAATTCTGGACGTTTTTCAATGGCAAAAATCAATGAATATTGTAAATGCACAAACAGTAATTTCTCCGCATTGCAAGGTGCAATTCTGAAATTTTTTACTTTTTCCTGCTCCTCTTAGCATGATAAAGAAGATTCAAAGAGAGTGAGATGCCAGCTCCTTTCATTCAGTCAGTAGCTTCAATCATTTCTGGTATATGAATAACATGATGTTTTTCAATGGCAAAAATCAATGAATTTTGTAAATGCACAAACAGTAATTTCTCCGCATTGCAAGGCGCAATTCTGAAATTTTTTGCTTTTTCCTGCTCCTCTTAGCATGATAAAGAAGATTCAAAGAGAGTGAGATGCCAGCTCCTTTCATTCAGTCAGTAGCTTCAATCATTTCTGGACGTTTTTCAATGGCAAAAATCAATGAATATTGTAAATGCACAAACAGTAATTTCTCCGCATTGCAAGGTGCAATTCTGAAATTTTTTGCTTTTTCCTGCTCCTCTTAGCATGATAAAGAAGATTCAAAGAGAGTGAGATGCCAGCTCCTTTCATTCAGTCAGTAGCTTCAATCATTTCTGGACGTTTTTCAATGGCAAAAATCAATGAATATTGTAAATGCACAAACAGTAATTTCTCCGCATTGCAAGGTGCAATTCTGAAATTTTTTGCTTTTTCCTGCTCCTCTTAGCATGATAAAGAAGATTCAAAGAGAGTGAGGTGCCAGCTCCTTTCATTCAGTCAGTAGCTTCAAACATTTCTGGTATATGAATAACATGTTTTTCAATGGCAAAAATCAATGAATATTGTAAATGCACAAACAGTAATTTCTCCGCATTGCAAGGTGCAATTCTGAAATTTTTTGCTTTTTCCTGCTCCTCTTAGCATGATAAAGAAGATTCATAGAGAGTGAGATGCCAGCTCCTTTCATTCAGTCAGTAGCTTCAATCATTTCTAGACGTTTTTCAATGGCAAAAATCAATGAATATTGTAAATGCACAAACTGTAATTTCTCCGCATTGCAAGGTGCAATTCTGAAATTTTTTGCTTTTTCCTGCTCCTCTTAGCATGGTAAAGAAGATTCAAAGAGAGTGAGATGCCAGCTCCTTTCATTCAGTCAGTAGCTTCAAACATTTCTGGAATATGAATAACATGATGTTTTTCAATGGCAAAAATCAATGAATATTGTAAATGCACAAACAGTAATTTCTCCGCATTGCAAGGTGCAAGTCTGAAATTTTTTGCTTTTTCCTGCTCCTCTTAGCATGATAAAGAAGATTCAAAGAGAGTGAGATGCCAGCTCCTTTCATTCAGTCAGTAGCTTCAATCATTTCTGGACGTTTTTCAATGGCAAAAATCAATGAATATTGTAAATGCACAAACTGTAATTTCTCCGCATTGCAAGGTGCAATTCTGAAATTTTTTGCTTTTTCCTGCTCCCCTTAGCATGATAAAGAAGATTCAAAGAGAGTGAGATGCCAGCTCCTTTCATTCAGTCAGTAGCTTCAATCATTTCTGGACGTTTTTCAATGGCAAAAATCAATGAATATTGTAAATGCACAAACAGTAATTTCTCCGCATTGCAAGGTGCAATTCTGAAATTTTTTGCTTTTTCCTGCTCCTCTTAGTATGGTAAAGAAGATTCAAAGAGAGTGAGATGCCAGCTCCTTTCATTCAGTCAGTAGCTTCAAACATTTCTGGTATATGAATAACATGATGTTTTTCAATGGCAAAAATCAATGAATATTGTAAATGCACAAACAGTAATTTCTCCGCATTGCAAGGTGCAAGTCTGAAATTTTTTGCTTTTTCCTGCTCCTCTTAGCATGATAAAAAGATTCAAAGAGAGTGAGATGCCAGCTCCTTTCATTCAGTCAGTAGCTTCAAACATTTCTGGTATATGAATAACATGATGTTTTTCAATGGCAAAAATCAATGAATATTGTAAATGCACAAACAGTAATTTCTCCGCATTGCAAGGTGCAATTCTGAAATTTTTTGCTTTTTCCTGCTCCTCTTAGCATGATAAAGAAGATTCAAAGAGAGTGAGATGCCAGCTCCTTTCATTCAGTCAGTAGCTTCAATCATTTCTGGACGTTTTTCAATGGCAAAAATCAATGAATATTGTAAATGCACAAACAGTAATTTCTCCGCATTGCAAGGTGCAATTCTGAAATTTTTTGCTTTTTCCTGCTCCTCTTAGCATGATAAAGAAGATTCAAAGAGAGTGAGATGTCAGCTCCTTTCATTCAGTCAGTAGCTTCAAACATTTCTGGTATATGAATAACATGATGTTTTTCAATGGCAAAAATCAATGGATATTGTAAATGCACAAACAGTAATTTCTCCGCATTGCAAGGTGCAATTCTGAAATTTTTTGCTTTTTCCTGCTCCTCTTAGCATGATAAAGAAGATTCAAAGAGAGTGAGATGCCAGCTCCTTTCATTCAGTCAGTAGCTTCAATCATTTCTGGACGTTTTTCAATGGCAAAAATCAATGAATATTGTAAATGCACAAACAGTAATTTCTCCGCATTGCAAGGTGCAATTCTGAAATTTTTTGCTTTTTCCTGCTCCTCTTAGCATGATAAAGAAGATTCAAAGAGAGTGAGATGCCAGCTCCTTTCATTCAGTCAGTAGCTTCAAACATTTCTGGTATATGAATAACATGATGTTTTTCAATGGCAAAAATCAATGAATATTGTAAATGCACAAACAGTAATTTCTCCGCATTGCAAGGTGCAATTCTGAAATTTTTTGCTTTTTCCTGCTCCTCTTAGCATGATAAAGAAGATTCAAAGAGAGTGAGATGCCAGCTCCTTTCGTTCAGTCAGTAGCTTCAATAATTTCTGGACGTTTTTCAATGGCAAAAATCATTGAATATTGTAAATGCACAAACAGTAATTTCTCCGCATTGCAAGGTGCAATTCTGAAATTTTTTACTTTTTCCTGCTCCTCTTAGCATGATAAAGAAGATTCAAAGAGAGTGAGATGCCAGCTCCTTTCATTCAGTCAGTAGCTTCAATCATTTCTGGACATTTTTCAATGGCAAAAATCAATGAATATTGTAAATGCACAAACAGTAATTTCTCCGCATTGCAAGGTGCAATTCTGAAATTTTTTGCTTTTTCCTGCTCCTCTTAGCATGATAAAGAAGATTCAAAGAGAGTGAGATGCCAGCTCCTTTCATTCAGTCAGTAGCTTCAAACATTTCTGGTATATGAATAACATGATGTTTTTCAATGGCAAAAATCAATGAATATTGTAAATGCACAAACAGTAATTTCTCCGCATTGCAAGGTACAATTCTGAAATTTTTTGCTTTTTCCTGCTCCTCTTAGCATGATAAAGAAGATTCAAAGAGAGTGAGATGCCAGCTCCTTTCATTCAGTCAGTAGCTTCAATCATTTCTGGACGTTTTTCAATTGCAAAAATCAATGAATATTGTAAATGCACAAACAGTAATTTCTCCGCATTGCAAGGTGCAATTCTGAAATTTTTTGCTTTTTCCTGCTCCTCTTAGCATGATAAAGAAGATTCAAAGAGAGTGAGATGCCAGCTCCTTTCATTCAGTCAGTAGCTTCAATCATTTCTGGTATATGAATAACATGATGTTTTTCAATTTCAAAAATCAATGAATATTGTAAATGCACAAACAGTAATTTCTCCGCATTGCAAGGTGCAATTCTGAAATTTTTTGCTTTTTCCTGCTCCTCTTAGCATGATAAAGAAGATTCAAAGAGAGTGAGATGCCAGCTCCTTTCATTCAGTCAGTAGCTTCAATCATTTCTGGTATATGAATAACATGATGTTTTTCAATGGCAAAAATCAATGAATATTGTAAATGCACAAACAGTAATTTATCCGCATTGCAAGGTGCAATTCTGAAATTTTTTGCTTTTTCCTGCTCCTCTTAGCATGATAAAGAAGATTGAAAGAGAGTGAGATGCCAGCTCCTTTCATTCAGTCAGTAGCTTCAAACATTTCTGGTATATGAATAACATGATGTTTTTCAATGGCAAAAATCAATGAATATTGTAAATGCACAAACAGTAATTTCTCCGCATTGCAAGGTGCAATTCTGAAATTTTTTGCTTTTTCCTGCTCCTCTTAGCATGATAAAGAAGATTCAAAGAGAGTGAGATGCCAGCTCCTTTCATTCAGTCAGTAGCTTCAATCATTTCTGGACGTTTTTCAATGGCAAAAATCAATGAATATTGTAAATGCACAAACAGTAATTTCTCCGCATTGCAAGGTGCAATTCTGAAATTTTTTGCTTTTTCCTGCTCCTCTTAGCATTATGAACAAGATTCAAAGAGAGTGAGATGCCAGCTCCTTTCATTCAGTCAGTAGCTTCAAACATTTCTGGTATATGAATAACATGATGTTTTTCAATGGCAAAAATCAATGAATATTGTAAATGCACAAACAGTAATTTCTCCGCATTGCAAGGTGCAATTCTGAAATTTTTTGCTTTTTCCTGCTCCTCTTAGCATGATAAAGAAGATTCAAAGAGAGTGAGATGCCAGCTCCTTTCATTCAGTCAGTAGCTTCAATCATTTCTGGTATATGAATAACATGATGTTTTTCAATGGCAAAAATCAATGAATATTGTAAATGCACAAACAGTAATTTATCCGCATTGCAAGGTGCAATTCTGAAATTTTTTGCTTTTTCCTGCTCCTCTTAGCATGATAAAGAAGATTGAAAGAGAGTGAGATGCCAGCTCCTTTCATTCAGTCAGTAGCTTCAAACATTTCTGGTATATGAATAACATGATGTTTTTCAATGGCAAAAATCAATGAATATTGTAAATGCACAAACAGTAATTTCTCCGCATTGCAAGGTGCAATTCTGAAATTTTTTGCTTTTTCCTGTTCCTCTTAGCATGATAAAGAAGATTCAAAGAGAGTGAGATGCCAGCTCCTTTCATTCAGTCAGTAGCTTCAATCATTTCTGGACGTTTTTCAATGGCAAAAATCAATGAATATTGTAAATGCACAAACAGTAATTTCTCCGCATTGCAAGGTGCAATTCTGAAATTTTTTGCTTTTTCCTGCTCCTCTTAGCATTATGAAGAAGATTCAAAGAGAGTGAGATGCCAGCTCCTTTCATTCAGTCAGTAGCTTCAAACATTTCTGGTATATGAATAACATGATGTTTTTCAATGGCAAAAATCAATGAATATTGTAAATGCACAAACAGTAATTTATCCGCATTGCAAGGTGCAATTCTGAAATTTTTTGCTTTTTCCTGCTCCTCTTAGCATGATAAAGAAGATTGAAAGAGAGTGAGATGCCAGCTCCTTTCATTCAGTCAGTAGCTTCAAACATTTCTGGTATATGAATAACATGATGTTTTTCAATGGCAAAAATCAATGAATATTGTAAATGCACAAACAGTAATTTCTCCGCATTGCAAGGTGCAATTCTGAAATTTTTTGCTTTTTCCTGCTCCTCTTAGCATGATAAAGAAGATTCAAAGAGAGTGAGATGCCAGCTCCTTTCATTCAGTCACTAGCTTCAATCATTTCTGGACGTTTTTCAATGGCAAAAATCAATGAATATTGTAAATGCACAAACAGTAATTTCTCCGCATTGCAAGGTGCAATTCTGAAATTTTTTGCTTTTTCCTGCTCCTCTTAGCATTATGAAGAAGATTCAAAGAGAGTGAGATGCCAGCTCCTTTCATTCAGTCAGTAGCTTCAAACATTTCTGGTATATGAATAACATGATGTTTTTCAATGGCAAAAATCAATGAATATTGTAAATGCACAAACAGTAATTTCTCCGCATTGCAAGGTGCAATTCTGAAATTTTTTGCTTTTTCCTGCTCCTCTTAGCATGATAAAGAAGATTCAAAGAGAGTGAGATGCCAGCTCCTTTCATTCAGTCAGTAGCTTCAATCATTTCTGGACGTTTTTCAATGGCAAAAATCATTGAATATTGTAAATGCACAAACAGTAATTTCTCCGCATTGCAAGGTGCAATTCTGAAATTTTTTGCTTTTTCCTGCTCCTCTTAGCATGATAAACAAGATTCAAAGAGAGTGAGATGCCAGCTCCTTTCATTCAGTCAGTAGCTTCAATCATTTCTGGACGTTTTTCAATGGCAAAAATCAATGAATATTGTAAATGCACAAACAGTAATTTCTCCGCATTGCAAGGTGCAATTCTGAAATTTTTTGCTTTTTCCTGCTCCTCTTAGCATGATAAAGAAGATTCAAAGAGAGTGAGATGCCAGCTCCTTTTATTCAGTCAGTAGCTTCAAACATTTCTGGTATATGAATAACATGATGTTTTTCAATGGCAAAAATCAATGAATATTGGAAATGCACAAACAGTAATTTCTCCGCATTGCAAGGTGCAATTCTGAAATTTTTTGCTTTTTCCTGCTCCTCTTAGCATGATAAAGAAGATTCAAAGAGAGTGAGATGCCAGCTCCTTTCATTCAGTCAGTAGCTTCAATCATTTCTGGACGTTTTTCAATGGCAAAAATCAATGAATATTGTAAATGCACAAACAGTAATTTCTCCGCATTGCAAGGTGCAATTCTGAAATTTTTTGCTTTTTCCTGCTCCTCTTAGCATTATGAAGAAGATTCAAAGAGAGTGAGATGCCAGCTCCTTTCATTCAGTCAGTAGCTTCAAACATTTCTGGTATATGAATAACATGATGTTTTTCAATGGCAAAAATCAATGAATATTGTAAATGCACAAACAGTAATTTCTCCGCATTGCAAGGTGCAATTCTGAAATTTTTTGCTTTTTCCTGCTCCTCTTAGCATGATAAAGAAGATTCAAAGAGAGTGAGATGCCAGCTCCTTTCGTTCAGTCAGTAGCTTCAATCATTTCTGGACGTTTTTCAATGGCAAAAATCATTGAATATTGTAAATGCACAAACAGTAATTTCTCAGCATTGCAAGGTGCAATTTTGAAATTTTTTGCTTTTTCCTGCTCCTCTTAGCATGATAAACAAGATTCAAAGAGAGTGAGATGCCAGCTCCTTTCATTCAGTCAGTAGCTTCAATCATTTCTGGACGTTTTTCAATGGCAAAAATCAATGAATATTGTAAATGCACAAACAGTAATTTCTCCGCATTGCAAGGTGCAATTCTGAAATTTTTTGCTTTTTCCTGCTCCTCTTAGCATGATAAAGAAGATTCAAAGAGAGTGAGATGCCAGCTCCTTTTATTCAGTCAGTAGCTTCAAACATTTCTGGTATATGAATAACATGATGTTTTTCAATGGCAAAAATCAATGAATATTGGAAATGCACAAACAGTAATTTCTCCGCATTGCAAGGTGCAATTCTGAAATTTTTTGCTTTTTCCTGCTCCTCTTAGCATGATAAAGAAGATTCAAAGAGAGTGAGATGCCAGCTCCTTTCATTCAGTCGGTAGCTTCAATCATTTCTGGACGTTTTTCAATTGCAAAAATCAATGAATATTGTAAATGCACAAACAGTAATTTCTCCGCATTGCAACGTGCAATTCTGAAATTTTTTGCTTTTTCCTGCTCCTGTTAGCATGATAAAGAAGATTCAAAGAGAGTGAGATGCCAGCTCCTTTCATTCAGTCAGTAGCTTCAATCATTTCTGGTATATGAATAACATGATGTTTTTCAATGGCAAAAATCAATGAATATTGTAAATGCACAAACAGTAATTTATCCGCATTGCAAGGTGCAATTCTGAAATTTTTTGCTTTTTCCTGCTCCTCTTAGCATGATAAAGAAGATTCAAAGAGAGTGAGATGCCAGCTCCTTTCATTCAGTCAGTAGCTTCAAACATTTCTGGTATATGAATAACATGATGTTTTTCAATGGCAAAAATCAATGAATATTGTAAATGCACAAACAGTAATTTCTCCGCATTGCAAGGTGCAATTCTGAAATTTTTTGCTTTTTCCTGCTCCTCTTAGCATGATAAAGAAGATTCAAAGAGAGTGAGATGCCAGCTCCTTTCATTCAGTCAGTAGCTTCAATCCTTTCTGGACGTTTTTCAATGGCAAAAATCAATGAATATTGTAAATGCACAAAGAGTAATTTCTCCGCATTGCAAGGTGCAATTCTGAAATTTTTTGCTTTTTCCTGCTCCTCTTAGCATGATAAAGAAGATTCAAAGAGAGTGAGATGCCAGCTCCTTTCATTCAGTCAGTAGCTTCAGTCATTTCTGGTATATGAATAACATGATGTTTTTCAATGGCAAAAATCAATGAATTTTGTAAATGCACAAACAGTAATTTCTCCGCATTGCAAGGTGCAATTCTGAAATTTTTTGCTTTTTACTGCTCCTCTTAGCATGATAAAGAAGATTCAAAGAGAGTGAGATGCCAGCTCCTTTCATTCAGTCAGTAGCTTCAATCATTTCTGGACGTTTTTCAATGGCAAAAATCAATGAATATTGTAAATGCACAAACAATAATTTCTCCGCATTGCAAGGTGCAATTCTGAAATTTTTTGCTTTTTCCTGCTCCTCTTAGCATTATGAAGAAGATTCAAAGAGAGTGAGATGCCAGCTCCTTTCATTCAGTCAGTAGCTTCAAACATTTCTGGTATATGAATAACATGATGTTTTTCAATGGCAAAAATCAATGAATATTGTAAATGCACAAACAGTAATTTCTCCGCATTGCAAGGTGCAATTCTGAAATTTTTTGCTTTTTCCTGCTCCTCTTAGCATGATAAAGAAGATTCAAAGAGAGTGAGATGCCAGCTCCTTTCATTCAGTCAGTAGCTTCAATCAATTCTGGACGTTTTTCAATGGCAAAAATCAATGAATATTGTAAATGCACAAACAGTAATTTCTCCGCATTGCAAGGTGCAATTCTGAAATTTTTTACTTTTTCCTGCTCCTCTTAGCATGATAAAGAAGATTCAAAGAGAGTGAGATGCCAGCTCCTTTCATTCAGTCAGTAGCTTCAATCATTTCTGGTATATGAATAACATGATGTTTTTCAATGGCAAAAATCAATGAATTTTGTAAATGCACAAACAGTAATTTCTCCGCATTGCAAGGCGCAATTCTGAAATTTTTTGCTTTTTCCTGCTCCTCTTAGCATGATAAAGAAGATTCAAAGAGAGTGAGATGCCAGCTCCTTTCATTCAGTCAGTAGCTTCAATCATTTCTGGACGTTTTTCAATGGCAAAAATCAATGAATATTGTAAATGCACAAACAGTAATTTCTCCGCATTGCAAGGTGCAATTCTGAAATTTTTTGCTTTTTCCTGCTCCTCTTAGCATGATAAAGAAGATTCAAAGAGAGTGAGATGCCAGCTCCTTTCATTCAGTCAGTAGCTTCAATCATTTCTGGACGTTTTTCAATGGCAAAAATCAATGAATATTGTAAATGCACAAACAGTAATTTCTCCGCATTGCAAGGTGCAATTCTGAAATTTTTTGCTTTTTCCTGCTCCTCTTAGCATGATAAAGAAGATTCAAAGAGAGTGAGGTGCCAGCTCCTTTCATTCAGTCAGTAGCTTCAAACATTTCTGGTATATGAATAACATGATGTTTTTCAATGGCAAAAATCAATGAATATTGTAAATGCACAAACAGTAATTTCTCCGAATTGCAAGGTGCAATTCTGAAATTTTTTGCTTTTTCCTGCTCCTCTTAGCATGATAAAGAAGATTCAAAGAGAGTGAGATGCCAGCTCCTTTCGTTCAGTCAGTAGCTTCAATCATTTCTGGACGTTTTTCAATGGCAAAAATCATTGAATATTGTAAATGCACAAACAGTAATTTCTCAGCATTGCAAGGTGCAATTCTGAAATTTTTTGCTTTTTCCTGCTCCTCTTAGCATGATAAACAAGATTCAAAGAGAGTGAGATGCCAGCTCCTTTCATTCAGTCAGTAGCTTCAATCATTTCTGGACGTTTTTCAATGGCAAAAATCAATGAATATTGTAAATGCACAAACAGTAATTTCTCCGCATTGCAAGGTGCAATTCTGAAATTTTTTGCTTTTTCCTGCTCCTCTTAGCATGATAAAGAACATTCAAAGAGAGTGAGATGCCAGCTCCTTTTATTCAGTCAGTAGCTTCAAACATTTCTGGTATATGAATAACATGATGTTTTTCAATGGCAAAAATCAATGAATATTGGAAATGCACAAACAGTAATTTCTCCGCATTGCAAGGTGCAATTCTGAAATTTTTTGCTTTTTCCTGCTCCTCTTAGCATGATAAAGAAGATTCAAAGAGAGTGAGATGCCAGCTCCTTTCATTCAGTCGGTAGCTTCAATCATTTCTGGACGTTTTTCAATTGCAAAAATCAATGAATATTGTAAATGCACAAACAGTAATTTCTCCGCATTGCAACGTGCAATTCTGAAATTTTTTGCTTTTTCCTGCTCCTGTTAGCATGATAAAGAAGATTCAAAGAGAGTGAGATGCCAGCTCCTTTCATTCAGTCTGTAGCTTCAATCATTTCTGGTATATGAATAACATGATGTTTTTCAATGGCAAAAATCAATGAATATTGTAAATGCACAAACAGTAATTTATCCGCATTGCAAGGTGCAATTCTGAAATTTTTTGCTTTTTCCTGCTCCTCTTAGCATGATAAAGAAGATTCAAAGAGAGTGAGATGCCAGCTCCTTTCATTCAGTCAGTAGCTTCAAACATTTCTGGTATATGAATAACATGATGTTTTTCAATGGCAAAAATCAATGAATATTGTAAATGCACAAACAGTAATTTCTCCGCATTGCAAGGTGCAATTCTGAAATTTTTTGCTTTTTCCTGCTCCTCTTAGCATGATAAAGAAGATTCAAAGAGAGTGAGATGCCAGCTCCTTTCATTCAGTCAGTAGCTTCAATCCTTTCTGGACGTTTTTCAATGGCAAAAATCAATGAATATTGTAAATGCACAAAGAGTAATTTCTCCGCATTGCAAGGTGCAATTCTGAAATTTTTTGCTTTTTCCTGCTCCTCTTAGCATGATAAAGAAGATTCAAAGAGAGTGAGATGCCAGCTCCTTTCATTCAGTCAGTAGCTTCAGTCATTTCTGGTATATGAATAACATGATGTTTTTCAATGGCAAAAATCAATGAATTTTGTAAATGCACAAACAGTAATTTCTCCGCATTGCAAGGTGCAATTCTGAAATTTTTTGCTTTTTACTGCTCCTCTTAGCATGATAAAGAAGATTCAAAGAGAGTGAGATGCCAGCTCCTTTCATTCAGTCAGTAGCTTCAATCATTTCTGGACGTTTTTCAATGGCAAAAATCAATGAATATTGTAAATGCACAAACAATAATTTCTCCGCATTGCAAGGTGCAATTCTGAAATTTTTTGCTTTTTCCTGCTCCTCTTAGCATTATGAAGAAGATTCAAAGAGAGTGAGATGCCAGCTCCTTTCATTCAGTCAGTAGCTTCAAACATTTCTGGTATATGAATAACATGATGTTTTTCAATGGCAAAAATCAATGAATATTGTAAATGCACAAACAGTAATTTCTCCGCATTGCAAGGTGCAATTCTGAAATTTTTTGCTTTTTCCTGCTCCTCTTAGCATGATAAAGAAGATTCAAAGAGAGTGAGATGCCAGCTCCTTTCATTCAGTCAGTAGCTTCAATCAATTCTGGACGTTTTTCAATGGCAAAAATCAATGAATATTATAAATGCACAAACAGTAATTTCTCCGCATTGCAAGGTGCAATTCTGAAATTTTTTACTTTTTCCTGCTCCTCTTAGCATGATAAAGAAGATTCAAAGAGAGTGAGATGCCAGCTCCTTTCATTCAGTCAGTAGCTTCAATCATTTCTGGTATATGAATAACATGATGTTTTTCAATGGCAAAAATCAATGAATTTTGTAAATGCACAAACAGTAATTTCTCCGCATTGCAAGGCGCAATTCTGAAATTTTTTGCTTTTTCCTGCTCCTCTTAGCATGATAAAGAAGATTCAAAGAGAGTGAGATGCCAGCTCCTTTCATTCAGTCAGTAGCTTCAATCATTTCTGGACGTTTTTCAATGGCAAAAATCAATGAATATTGTAAATGCACAAACAGTAATTTCTCCGCATTGCAAGGTGCAATTCTGAAATTTTTTGCTTTTTCCTGCTCCTCTTAGCATGATAAAGAAGATTCAAAGAGAGTGAGATGCCAGCTCCTTTCATTCAGTCAGTAGCTTCAATCATTTCTGGACGTTTTTCAATGGCAAAAATCAATGAATATTGTAAATGCACAAACAGTAATTTCTCCGCATTGCAAGGTGCAATTCTGAAATTTTTTGCTTTTTCCTGCTCCTCTTAGCATGATAAAGAAGATTCAAAGAGAGTGAGGTGCCAGCTCCTTTCATTCAGTCAGTAGCTTCAAACATTTCTGGTATATGAATAACATGTTTTTCAATGGCAAAAATCAATGAATATTGTAAATGCACAAACAGTAATTTCTCCGCATTGCAAGGTGCAATTCTGAAATTTTTTGCTTTTTCCTGCTCCTCTTAGCATGATAAAGAAGATTCATAGAGAGTGAGATGCCAGCTCCTTTCATTCAGTCAGTAGCTTCAATCATTTCTAGACGTTTTTCAATGGCAAAAATCAATGAATATTGTAAATGCACAAACTGTAATTTCTCCGCATTGCAAGGTGCAATTCTGAAATTTTTTGCTTTTTCCTGCTCCTCTTAGCATGGTAAAGAAGATTCAAAGAGAGTGAGATGCCAGCTCCTTTCATTCAGTCAGTAGCTTCAAACATTTCTGGAATATGAATAACATGATGTTTTTCAATGGCAAAAATCAATGAATATTGTAAATGCACAAACAGTAATTTCTCCGCATTGCAAGGTGCAAGTCTGAAATTTTTTGCTTTTTCCTGCTCCTCTTAGCATGATAAAGAAGATTCAAAGAGAGTGAGATGCCAGCTCCTTTCATTCAGTCAGTAGCTTCAATCATTTCTGGACGTTTTTCAATGGCAAAAATCAATGAATATTGTAAATGCACAAACTGTAATTTCTCCGCATTGCAAGGTGCAATTCTGAAATTTTTTGCTTTTTCCTGCTCCCCTTAGCATGATAAAGAAGATTCAAAGAGAGTGAGATGCCAGCTCCTTTCATTCAGTCAGTAGCTTCAATCATTTCTGGACGTTTTTCAATGGCAAAAATCAATGAATATTGTAAATGCACAAACAGTAATTTCTCCGCATTGCAAGGTGCAATTCTGAAATTTTTTGCTTTTTCCTGCTCCTCTTAGTATGGTAAAGAAGATTCAAAGAGAGTGAGATGCCAGCTCCTTTCATTCAGTCAGTAGCTTCAAACATTTCTGGTATATGAATAACATGATGTTTTTCAATGGCAAAAATCAATGAATATTGTAAATGCACAAACAGTAATTTCTCCGCATTGCAAGGTGCAAGTCTGAAATTTTTTGCTTTTTCCTGCTCCTCTTAGCATGATAAAAAGATTCAAAGAGAGTGAGATGCCAGCTCCTTTCATTCAGTCAGTAGCTTCAAACATTTCTGGTATATGAATAACATGATGTTTTTCAATGGCAAAAATCAATGAATATTGTAAATGCACAAACAGTAATTTCTCCGCATTGCAAGGTGCAATTCTGAAATTTTTTGCTTTTTCCTGCTCCTCTTAGCATGATAAAGAAGATTCAAAGAGAGTGAGATGCCAGCTCCTTTCATTCAGTCAGTAGCTTCAATCATTTCTGGACGTTTTTCAATGGCAAAAATCAATGAATATTGTAAATGCACAAACAGTAATTTCTCCGCATTGCAAGGTGCAATTCTGAAATTTTTTGCTTTTTCCTGCTCCTCTTAGCATGATAAAGAAGATTCAAAGAGAGTGAGATGTCAGCTCCTTTCATTCAGTCAGTAGCTTCAAACATTTCTGGTATATGAATAACATGATGTTTTTCAATGGCAAAAATCAATGGATATTGTAAATGCACAAACAGTAATTTCTCCGCATTGCAAGGTGCAATTCTGAAATTTTTTGCTTTTTCCTGCTCCTCTTAGCATGATAAAGAAGATTCAAAGAGAGTGAGATGCCAGCTCCTTTCATTCAGTCAGTAGCTTCAATCATTTCTGGACGTTTTTCAATGGCAAAAATCAATGAATATTGTAAATGCACAAACAGTAATTTCTCCGCATTGCAAGGTGCAATTCTGAAATTTTTTGCTTTTTCCTGCTCCTCTTAGCATGATAAAGAAGATTCAAAGAGAGTGAGATGCCAGCTCCTTTCATTCAGTCAGTAGCTTCAAACATTTCTGGTATATGAATAACATGATGTTTTTCAATGGCAAAAATCAATGAATATTGTAAATGCACAAACAGTAATTTCTCCGCATTGCAAGGTGAAATTCTGAAATTTTTTGCTTTTTCCTGCTCCTCTTAGCATGATAAAGAAGATTCAAAGAGAGTGAGATGCCAGCTCCTTTCGTTCAGTCAGTAGCTTCAATCATTTCTGGACGTTTTTCAATGGCAAAAATCATTGAATATTATAAATGCACAAGCAGTAATTTCTCCGCATTGCAAGGCGCAATTCTGAAATTTTTTACTTTTTCCTGCTCCTCTTAGCATGATAAAGAAGATTCAAAGAGATTGAGATGCCAGCTCCTTTCATTCAGTCAGTAGCTTCAATCATTTCTGGTATATGAATAACATGATGTTTTTCAATGGCAAAAATCAATGAATATTGTAAATGCACAAACAGTAATTTCTCCGCATTGCAAGGTGCAATTCTGAAATTTTTTGCTTTTTCCTGCTCCTCTTAGCATGATAAACAAGATTCAAAGAGAGTGAGATGCCAGCTCCTTTCATTCAGTCAGTAGCTTCAATCATTTCTGGACGTTTTTCAATGGCAAAAATCAATGAATATTGTTAATGTACAAACAGTAATTTCTCCGCATTGCAAGGTGCAATTCTGAAATTTTTTGCTTTTTCCTGCTCCTCTTAGCATGATAAAGAAGATTCAAAGAGAGTGAGATGCCAGCTCCTTTCATTCAGTCAGTAGCTTCAATCATTTCTGGACGTTTTTCAATGGCAAAAATCAATGAATATTGTAAATGCACAAACAGTAATTTCTCCGCATTGCAAGGTGCAATTCTGAAATTTTTTGCTTTTTCCTGCTCCTCTTAGCATGATAAAGAAGATTCAAAGAGAGTGAGATGCCAGCTCCTTTCATTCAGTCAGTAGCTTCAAACATTTCTGGTATATGAATAACATGATGTTTTTCAATGGCAAAAATCAATGAATATTGTAAATGCACAAACAGTAATTTATCCGCATTGCAAGGTGCAATTCTGAAATTTTTTGCTTTTTCCTGCTCCTCTTAGCATGATAAAGAAGATTCAAAGAGAGTGAGATGCCAGCTCTTTTTGTTCAGTCAGTAGCTTCAATCATTTCTGGACGTTTTTCAATGGCAAAAATCATTGAATATTATAAATGCACAAACAGTAATTTCTCCGCATTGCAAGGTGCAATTCTGAAATTTTTTACTTTTTCCTGCTCCTCTTAGCATGATAAAGAAGATTCAAAGAGAGTGAGATGCCAGCTCCTTTCATTCAGTCAGTAGCTTCAATCATTTCTGGTATATGAATAACATGATGTTTTTCAATGGCAAAAATCAATGAATATTGTAAATGCACAAACAGTAATTTCTCCGCATTGCAAGGTGCAATTCTGAAATTTTTTGCTTTTTCCTGCTCCTCTTAGCATGATAAAGAAGATTCAAAGAGAGTGAGATGACAGCTCCTTTCATTCAGTCAGTAGCTTCAATCATTTCTGGACGTTTTTCAATGGCAAAAATCAATGAATATTGTAAATGCACAAACAGTAATTTCTCCGCATTGCAAGGTGCAATTCTGAAATTTTTTGCTTTTTCCTGCTCCTCTTAGCATGATAAACAAGATTCAAAGAGAGTGGGATGCCAGCTCCTTTCATTCAGTCAGTAGCTTCAATCATTTCTGGACGTTTTTCAATGGCAAAAATCAATGAATATTGTAAATGCACAAACAGTAATTTCTCCGCATTGCAAGGTGCAATTCTGAAATTTTTTGCTTTTTGCTGCTCCTCTTAGCATGATAAAGAAGATTCAAAGAGAGTGAGATGCCAGCTCCTTTCATTCAGTCAGTAGCTTCAATCATTTCTGGACGTTTTTCAATTGCAAAAATCAATGAATATTGTAAATGCACAAACAGTAATTTCTCCGCATTGCAAGGTGCAATTCTGAAATTTTTTGCTTTTTCCTGCTCCTCTTAGCATGATAAAGACGATTCAAAGAGAGTGAGATGCCAGCTTCTTTCATTCAGTCAGTAGCTTCAATCATTTCTGGTATATGAATAACATGATGTTTTTCAATGGCAAAAATCAATGAATATTGTAAATGCACAAACAGTAATTTCTCCGCATTGCAAGGTGCAATTCTGAAATTTTTTGCTTTTTCCTGCTGCTCTTAGCATGATAAAGAAGATTCAAAGAGAGTGAGATGCCAGCTCCTTTCATTCAGTCAGTAGCTTCAATCATTTCTGGACGTTTTTCAATGGCAAAAATCAATGAATATTGTAAATGCACAAACTGTAATTTCTCCGCATTTCAAGGTGCAATTCTGAAATTTTTTGCTTTTTCCTGCTCCCCTTAGCATGATAAAGAAGATTCAAAGAGAGTGAGATGCCAGCTCCTTTCATTCAGTCAGTAGCTTCAATCATTTCTGGACGTTTTTCAATGGCAAAAATCAATGAATATTGTAAATGCACAAACAGTAATTTCTCCGCATTGCAAGGTGCAAGTCTGAAATTTTTTGCTTTTTCCTGCTCCTCTTAGCATGATAAAAAGATTCAAAGAGAGTGAGATGCCAGCTCCTTTCATTCAGTCAGTAGCTTCAAACATTTCTGGTATATGAATAACATGATGTTTTTCAATGGCAAAAATCAATGAATATTGTAAATGCACAAACAGTAATTTCTCCGCATTGCAAGGTGCAATTCTGAAATTTTTTGCTTTTTCCTGCTCCTCTTAGCATGATAAAGAAGATTCAAAGAGAGTGAGATGCCAGCTCCTTTCATTCAGTCAGTAGCTTCAATCATTTCTGGACGTTTTTCAATGGCAAAAATCAATGAATATTGTAAATGCACAAACAGTAATTTCTCCGCATTGCAAGGTGCAATTCTGAAATTTTTTGCTTTTTCCTGCTCCTCTTAGCATGATAAAGAAGATTCAAAGAGAGTGAGATGTCAGCTCCTTTCATTCAGTCAGTAGCTTCAAACATTTCTGGTATATGAATAACATGATGTTTTTCAATGGCAAAAATCAATGGATATTGTAAATGCACAAACAGTAATTTCTCCGCATTGCAAGGTGAAATTCTGAAATTTTTTGCTTTTTCCTGCTCCTCTTAGCATGATAAAGAAGATTCAAAGAGAGTGAGATGCCAGCTCCTTTCGTTCAGTCAGTAGCTTCAATCATTTCTGGACGTTTTTCAATGGCAAAAATCATTGAATATTATAAATGCACAAGCAGTAATTTCTCCGCATTGCAAGGCGCAATTCTGAAATTTTTTACTTTTTCCTGCTCCTCTTAGCATGATAAAGAAGATTCAAAGAGAGTGAGATGCCAGCTCCTTTCATTCAGTCAGTAGCTTCAATCATTTCTGGTATATGAATAACATGATGTTTTTCAATGGCAAAAATCAATGAATATTGTAAATGCACAAACAGTAATTTCTCCGCATTGCAAGGTGCAATTCTGAAATTTTTTGCTTTTTCCTGCTCCTCGTAGCATGATAAAGAAGATTCAAAGAGAGTGAGATGCCAGCTCCTTTCATTCAGTCAGTAGCTTCAATCATTTCTGGACGTTTTTCAATGGCAAAAATCAATGAATATTGTAAATGCACAAACAGTAATTTCTCCGCATTGCAAGGTGCAATTCTGAAATTTTTTGCTTTTTCCTGCTCCTCTTAGCATGATAAACAAGATTCAAAGAGAGTGAGATGCCAGCTCCTTTCATTCAGTCAGTAGCTTCAATCATTTCTGGACGTTTTTCTATGGCAAAAATCAATGAATATTGTTAATGCACAAACAGTAATTTCTCCGCATTGCAAGGTGCAATTCTGAAATTTTTTGCTTTTTCCTGCTCCTCTTAGCATGATAAAGAAGATTCAAAGAGAGTGAGATGCCAGCTCCTTTCATTCAGTCAGTAGCTTCAATCATTTCTGGACGTTTTTCAATGGCAAAAATCAATGAATATTGTAAATGCACAAACAGTAATTTCTCCGCATTGCAAGGTGCAATTCTGAAATTTTTTGCTTTTTCCTGCTCCTCTTAGCATGATAAAGAAGATTCAAAGAGAGTGAGATGCCAGCTCCTTTCATTCAGTCAGTAGCTTCAAACATTTCTGGTATATGAATAACATGATGTTTTTCAATGGCAAAAATCAATGAATATTGTAAATGCACAAACAGTAATTTATCCGCATTGTAAGGTGCAATTCTGAAATTTTTTGCTTTTTCCTGCTCCTCTTAGCATGATAAAGAAGATTCAAAGAGAGTGAGATGCCAGCTCCTTTTGTTCAGTCAGTAGCTTCAATCATTTCTGGACGTTTTTCAATGGCAAAAATCATTGAATATTATAAATGCACAAACAGTAATTTCTCCGCATTGCAAGGTGCAATTCTGAAATTTTTTACTTTTTCCTGCTCCTCTTAGCATGATAAAGAAGATTCAAAGAGAGTGAGATGCCAGCTCCTTTCATTCAGTCAGTAGCTTCAATCATTTCTGGTATATGAATAACATGATGTTTTTCAATGGCAAAAATCAATGAATATTGTAAATGCACAAACAGTAATTTCTCCGCATTGCAAGGTGCAATTCTGAAATTTTTTGCTTTTTCCTGCTCCTCTTAGCATGATAAAGAAGATTCAAAGAGAGTGAGATGACAGCTCCTTTCATTCAGTCAGTAGCTTCAATCATTTCTGGACGTTTTTCAATGGCAAAAATCAATGAATATTGTAAATGCACAAACAGTAATTTCTCCGCATTGCAAGGTGCAATTCTGAAATTTTTTGCTTTTTCCTGCTCCTCTTAGCATGATAAACAAGATTCAAAGAGAGTGAGATGCCAGCTCCTTTCATTCAGTCAGTAGCTTCAATCATTTCTGGACGTTTTTCAATGGCAAAAATCAATGAATATTGTAAATGCACAAACAGTAATTTCTCCGCATTGCAAGGTGCAATTCTGAAATTTTTTGCTTTTTCCTGCTCCTCTTAGCATGATAAAGAAGATTCAAAGAGAGTGAGATGCCAGCTCCTTTCATTCAGTCAGTAGCTTCAATCATTTCTGGACGTTTTTCAATTGCAAAAATCAATGAATATTGTAAATGCACAAACAGTAATTTCTCCGCATTGCAAGGTGCAATTCTGAAATTTTTTGCTTTTTCCTGCTCCTCTTAGCATGATAAAGACGATTCAAAGAGAGTGAGATGCCAGCTACTTTCATTCAGTCAGTAGCTTCAATCATTTCTGGTATATGAATAACATGATGTTTTTCAATGGCAAAAATCAATGAATATTGTAAATGCACAAACAGTAATTTCTCCGCATTGCAAGGTGCAATTCTGAAATTTTTTGCTTTTTCCTGCTGCTCTTAGCATGATAAAGAAGATTCAAAGAGAGTGAGATGCCAGCTCCTTTCATTCAGTCAGTAGCTTCAAACATTTCTGGTATATGAATAACATGATGTTTTTCAATGGCAAAAATCAATGAATATTGTAAATGCACAAACAGTAATTTCTCCGCATTGCAAGGTGCAATTCTGAAATTTTTTGCTTTTTCCTGCTCCTCTTAGCATGATAAAGAAGATTCAAAGAGAGTGAGATGCCAGCTCCTTTCATTCAGTCAGTAGCTTCAATCATTTCTGGACGTTTTTCAATGGCAAAAATCAATGAATATTGTAAATGCACAAACAGTAATTTCTCCGCATTGCAAGGTGCAATTCTGAAATTTTTTGCTTTTTCCTGCTCCTCTTAGCAATGTAAAGAAGATTCAAAGAGAGTGAGATTCCAGCTCCTTTCATTCAGTCAGTAGCTTCAATCATTTCTGGTATATGAATAACATGATGTTTTTCAATGGCAAAAATCAATGAATTTTGTAAATGCACAAACAGTAATTTCTCCGCATTGCAAGGTGCAATTCTGAAATTTTTTGCTTTTTCCTGCTCCTCTTAGCATGATAAAGAAGATTCAAAGAGAGTGAGATGCCAGCTCCTTTCATTCAGTCAGTACCTTCAATCATTTCTGGACGTTTTTCAATGGCAAAAATCAATGAATATTGTAAATGCACAAACACTGATTTCTCCACATTGCAAGGTGCAATTCTGAAATTTATTGCTTTTTCCTGCTCCTCTTTGCATGATAAAGAAGATTTAAAGAGAGTGAGATGCCAGCTCCTTTCGTTCAGTCAGTAGCTTCAATCATTTCTGGACGTTTTTCAATGGCAAAAATCATTGAATATTGTAAATGCACAAACAGTAATTTCTCCGCATTGCAAGGTGCAATTCTGAAATTTTTTACTTTTTCCTGCTCCTCTTAGCATGATAAAGAAGATTCAAAGAGAGTGAGATGCCAGCTCCTTTCATTCAGTCAGTAGCTTCAATCATTTCTGGTATATGAATAACATGATGTTTTTCAATGGCAAAAATCAATGAATATTGTAAATGCACAAACAGTAATTTCTCCGCATTGCAAGGTGCAATTCTGAAATTTTTTACTTTTTCCTGCTCCTCTTAGCATGATAAAGAAGATTCAAAGAGAGTGAGATGCCAGCTCCTTTCATTCAGTCAGTAGCTTCAATCATTTCTGGTATATGAATAACATGATGTTTTTCAAAGGCAAAAATCAATGAATATAGTAAATGCACAAACAGTAATTTCTCCGCATTGCAAGGTGCAATTCTGAAATTTTTTGCTTTTTCCTGCTCCTCTTAGCATGATAAAGAAGATTCAAAGAGAGTGAGATGCCAGCTCCTTTCATTCAGTCAGTAGCTTCAATCATTTCTGGACGTTTTTCAATGGCAAAAATCATTGAATATTGTAAATGCACAAACAGTAATTTCTCCGCATTGCAAGGTGCAATTCTGAAATTTTTTACTTTTTCCTGCTCCTCTTAGCATGATAAAGAAGATTCAAAGAGAGTGAGATGCCAGCTCCTTTCATTCAGTCAGTAGCTTCAATCATTTCTGGTATATGGATAACATGATGTTTTTCAATCGCAAAAATCAATGAATATTGTAAATGTACAAACAGTAATTTCTCCGCATTGCAAGGTGCAATTCTGAAATTTTTTGCTTTTTCCTGCTCCTCTTAGCATGATAAAGAAGATTCAAAGAGAGTGAGATGCCAGCTCCTTTCATTCAGTCAGTAGCTTCAATCATTTCTGGACGTTTTTCAATGGCAAAAATCAATGAATATTGTAAATGCACAAACAGTAATTTCTCCGCATTGCAAGGTGCAATTCTGAAATTTTTTGCTTTTTCCTGCTCCTCTTAGCATGATAAAGAAGATTCAAAGAGAGTGAGATGCCAGCTCCTTTCATTCAGTCAGTAGCTTCAATCATTTCTGGACATTTTTCAATGGCAAAAATCAATGAATATTGTAAATGCACAAACAGTAATTTCTCCGCATTGCAAGGTGCAATTCTGAAATTTTTTGCTTTTTCCTGCTCCTCTTAGCATGATAAAGAAGATTCAAAGAGAGTGAGATGCCAGCTCCTTTCATTCAGTCAGTAGCTTCAATCATTTCTGGATGTTTGTCAATGGCAAAAATCAATGAATATTGTAAATGCACAAACAGTAATTTCTCCGCATTGCAAGGTGCAATTCTGAAATTTTTTGCTTTTTCCTGCTCCTCTTAGCATGATAAAGAAGATTCAAAGAGAGTGAGGTGCCAGCTCCTTTCATTCAGTCAGGAGCTTCAAACATTTCTGGTATATGAATAACATGTTTTTCAATGGCAAAAATCAATGAATATTGTAAATGCACAAACAGTAATTTCTCCGCATTGCAAGGTGCAATTCTGAAATTTTTTGCTTTTTCCTGCTCCTCTTAGCATGATAAAGAAGATTCAAAGAGAGTGAGATGCCAGCTCCTTTCATTCAGTCAGTAGCTTCAATCATTTCTGGACGTTTTTCAATGGCAAAAATCAATGAATATTGTAAATGCACAAACTGTAATTTCTCCGCATTGCAAGGTGCAATTCTGAAATTTTTTGCTTTTTCCTGCTCCTCTTAGCATGATAAAGAAGATTCAAAGAGAGTGAGATGCCAGCTCCTTTCATTCAGTCAGTAGCTTCAATCATTTCTGGACGTTTTTCAATGGCAAAAATCAATGAATATTGTAAATGCACAAACAGTAATTTCTCCGCATTGCAAGGTGCAATTCTGAAATTTTTTGCTTTTTCCTGCTCCTCTTAGCATGATAAAGAAGATTCAAAGAGAGTGAGATGCCAGCTCCTTTCATTCAGTCAGTAGCTTCAATCATTTCTGGACGTTTTTCAATGGCTAAAATCAATGAATATTGTAAATGCACAAACAGTAATTTCTCCGCATTGCAAGGTGCAATTCTGAAATTTTTTGCTTTTTCCTGCTCCTCTTAGCATGATAAAGAAGATTCAAAGAGAGTGAGATGTCAGCTCCTTTCATTCAGTCAGTAGCTTCAAACATTTCTGGTATATGAATAACATGATGTTTTTCAATGGCAAAAATCAATGAATATTGTAAATGCACAAACAGTAATTTCTCCGCATTGCAAGGTGCAATTCTGAAATTTTTTGCTTTTTCCTGCTCCTCTTAGCATGATAAAGAAGATTCAAAGAGAGTGAGATGTCAGCTCCTTTCATTCAGTCAGTAGCTTCAAACATTTCTGGTATATGAATAACATGATGTTTTTCAATGGCAAAAATCAATGAATATTGTAAATGCACAAACAGTAATTTCTCCGCATTGCAAGGTGCAATTCTGAAATTTTTTGCTTTTTCCTGCTCCTCTTAGCATGATAAAGAAGATTCAAAGAGAGTGAGATGCCAGCTCCTTTCATTCAGTCAGTAGCTTCAATCATTTCTGGTATATGAATAACATGATGTTTTTCAATGGCAAAAATCAATGAATTTTGTAAATGCACAAACAGTAATTTCTCAGCATTGCAAGGTGCAATTCTGAAATTTTTTGCTTTTTCCTGCTCCTCTTAGCATGATAAAGAAGATTCAAAGAGAGTGAGATGTCAGCTCCTTTCATTCAGTCAGTAGCTTCAAACATTTCTGGTATATGAATAACATGATGTTTTTCAATGGCAAAAATCAATGAATATTGTAAATGCACAAACAGTAATTTCTCCGCATTGCAAGGTGCAATTCTGAAATTTTTTGCTTTTTCCTGCTCCTCTTAGCATGATAAAGAAGATTCAAAGAGAGTGAGATGTCAGCTCCTTTCATTCAGTCAGTAGCTTCAAACATTTCTGGTATATGAATAACATGATGTTTTTCAATGGCAAAAATCAATGAATATTGTAAATGCACAAACAGTAATTTCTCCGCATTGCAAGGTGCAATTCTGAAATTTTTTGCTTTTTCCTGCTCCTCTTAGCATGATAAAGAAGATTCAAAGAGAGTGAGATGCCAGCTCCTTTCATTCAGTCAGTAGCTTCAATCATTTCTGGTATATGAATAACATGATGTTTTTCAATGGCAAAAATCAATGAATTTTGTAAATGCACAAACAGTAATTTCTCAGCATTGCAAGGTGCAATTCTGAAATTTTTTGCTTTTTCCTGCTCCTCTTAGCATGATAAAGAAGATTCAAAGAGAGTGAGATGCCAGCTCCTTTCATTGTCAGTAGCTTCAATCATTTCTGGACGTTTTTCAATGGCAAAAATCAATGAATATTGTAAATGCACAAACAGTAATTTCTCCGCATTGCAAGGTGCAATTCTGAAATTTTTTGCTTTTTCCTGCTCCTCTTAGCATTATGAAGAAGATTCAAAGAGAGTGAGATACCAGCTCCTTTCATTCAGTCAGTAGCTTCAATCATTTCTGGTATATGAATAACATGATGTTTTTCAATGGCAAAAATCAATGAATTTTGTAAATGCACAAACAGTAATTTCTCAGCATTGCAAGGTGCAATTCTGAAATTTTTTGCTTTTTCCTGCTCCTCTTAGCATGATAAAGAAGATTCAAAGAGAGTGAGATGCCAGCTCCTTTCATTGTCAGTAGCTTCAATCATTTCTGGACGTTTTTCAATGGCAAAAATCAATGAATATTGTAAATGCACAAACAGTAATTTCTCCGCATTGCAAGGTGCAATTCTGAAATTTTTTGCTTTTTCCTGCTCCTCTTAGCATTATGAAGAAGATTCAAAGAGAGTGAGATACCAGCTCCTTTCATTCAGTCAGTAGCTTCAAACATTTCTGGTATATGAATAACATGATGTTTTTCAATGGCAAAAATCAATGAATTTTGTAAATGCACAAACAGTAATTTCTCCGCATTGCAAGGCGCAATTCTGAAATTTTTTGCTTTTTCCTGCTCCTCTTAGCATGATAAAGAAGATTCAAAGAGAGTGAGATGCCAGCTCCTTTCATTCAGTCAGTAGCTTCAATCATTTCTGGACATTTTTCAATGGCAAAAATCAATGAATATTGTAAATGCACAAACAGTAATTTCTCCGCATTGCAAGGTGCAATTCTGAAATTTTTTGCTTTTTCCTGCTCCTCTTAGCATGATAAAGAAGATTCAAAGAGAGTGAGATGCCAGCTCCTTTCATTCAGTCAGTAGCTTCAATCATTTCTGGACGTTTTTCAATGGCAAAAATCAATGAATATTGTAAATGCACAAACAGTAATTTCTCCGCATTGCAAGGTGCAATTCTGAAATTTTTTGCTTTTTCCTGCTCCTCTTAGCATGATAAAGAAGATTCAAAGAGAGTGAGGTGCCAGCTCCTTTTATTCAGTCAGGAGCTTCAAACATTTCTGGTATATGAATAACATGTTTTTCAATGGCAAAAATCAATGAATATTGTAAATGCACAAACAGTAATTTCTCCGCATTGCAAGGTGCAATTCTGAAATTTTTTGCTTTTTCCTGCTCCTCTTAGCATGATAAAGAAGATTCAAAGAGAGTGAGATGCCAGCTCCTTTCATTCAGTCAGTAGCTTCAATCATTTCTGGACGTTTTTCAATGGCAAAAATCAATGAATATTGTAAATGCACAAACAGTAATTTCTCCGCATTGCAAGGTGCAATTCTGAAATCTTTTGCTTTTTCCTGCTCCTCTTAGCATGATAAAGAAGATTCAAAGAGAGTGAGATGCCAGCTCCTTTCATTCAGTCAGTAGCTTCAAACATTTCTGGTATATGAATAACATGATGTTTTTCAATGGCAAAAATCAATGAATTTTGTAAATGCACAAACAGTTATTTCTCCGCATTGCAAAGGCGCAATTCTGAAATTTTTTGCTTTTTCCTGCTCCTCTTAGCATGATAAAGAAGATTCAAAGAGAGTGAGATGCCAGCTCCTTTCATTGTAAGTAGCTTCAATCATTTCTGGACATTTTTCAATGGCAAAAATCAATGAATATTGTAAATGCACAAACAGTAATTTCTCCGCATTGCAAGGTGCAATTCTGAAATTTTTTGCTTTTTCCTGCTCCTCTTAGCATGATAAAGAAGATTCAAAGAGAGTGAGATGCCAGCTCCTTTCATTCAGTCAGTAGCTTCAATCATTTCTGGACGTTTTTCAATGGCAAAAATCAATGAATATTGTAAATGCACAAACAGTAATTTCTCCGCATTGCAAGGTGCAATTCTGAAATTTTTTGCTTTTTCCTGCTCCTCTTAGCATGATAAAGAAGATTCAAAGAGAGTGAGATGCCAGCTCCTTTCATTCAGTCAGTAGCTTCAATCATTTCTGGACGTTTTTCAATGGCAAAAATCAATGAATATTGTAAATGCACAAACAGTAATTTCTCCGCATTGCAAGGTGCAATTCTGAAATTTTTTGCTTTTTCCTGCTCCTCTTAGCATGATAAAGAAGATTCAAAGAGAGTGAGATGTCAGCTCCTTTCATTCAGTCAGTAGCTTCAAACATTTCTGGTATATGAATAACATGATGTTTTTCAATGGCAAAAATCAATGAATATTGTAAATGCACAAACAGTAATTTCTCCGCATTGCAAGGTGCAATTCTGAAATTTTTTGCTTTTTCCTGCTCCTCTTAGCATGATAAAGAAGATTCAAAGAGAGTGAGATGCCAGCTCCTTTCATTCAGTCAGTAGCTTCAATCATTTCTGGTATATGAATAACATGATGTTTTTCAATGGCAAAAATCAATGAATTTTGTAAATGCACAAACAGTAATTTCTCAGCATTGCAAGGTGCAATTCTGAAATTTTTTGCTTTTTCCTGCTCCTCTTAGCATGATAAAGAAGATTCAAAGAGAGTGAGATGCCAGCTCCTTTCATTGTCAGTAGCTTCAATCATTTCTTGACGATTTTCAATGGCAAAAATCAATGAATATTGTAAATGCACAAACAGAAATTTCTCCGCATTGCAAGGTGCAATTCTGAAATTTTTTGCTTTTTCCTGCTCCTCTTAGCATTATGAAGAAGATTCAAAGAGAGTGAGATACCAGCTCCTTTCATTCAGTCAGTAGCTTCAAACATTTATGGTATATGAATAACATGATGTTTTTCAATGGCAAAAATCAATGAATATTGTAAATGCACAAACAGTAATTTCTCCGCATTGCAAGGTGCAATTCTGAAATTTTTTGCTTTTTCTTGCTCCTCTTAGCATGATAAAGAAGATTCAAAGAGAGTGAGATGCCAGCTCCTTTCTTTCAGTCAGTAGCTTCAATCATTTCTTTACGTTTTTCAATGGCAAAAATCATTGAATATTGTAAATGCACAAACAGTAATTTCTCCGCATTGCAAGGTGCAATTCTGAAATTTTTTACTTTTTCCTACTCCTCTTAGCATGATAAAGAAGATTCAAAGAGAGTGAGATGCCAGCTCTTTTCATTCAGTCAGTAGCTTCAATCATTTCTGGACGTTTTTCAATTGCAAAAATCAATGAATATTGTAAATGCACAAACAGTAATTTCTCCGCATTGCAAGGTGCAATTCTGAAATTTTTTGCTTTTTCCTGCTCCTCTTAGCATGATAAAGAAGATTCAAAGAGAGTGAGATGCCAGCTCCTTTCATTCAGTCAGTAGCTTCAATCATTTCTGGACTTTTTTCAATGGCAAAAATCAATGAATATTGTAAATGCACAAACAGTAATTTCTCCGCATTGCAAGGTGCAATTCTGAAATTTTTTGCTTTTTCCTGCTCATCTTAGCATGATAAAGAAGATTCAAAGAGAGTGAGATGCCAGCTCCTTTCCTTCAGTCAGTAGCTTCAATCATTTCTGGTATATGAATAACATGATGTTTTTCAATGGCAAAAATCAATGAATTTTGTAAATGCACAAACAGTAATTTCTCCGCATTGCAAGGTGCAATTCTGAAATTTTTTGCTTTTTCCTGCTCCTCTTAGCATGATAAAGAAGATTCAAAGAGAGTGAGATGCCAGCTCCTTTCATTCAGTCAGTAGCTTCAATCATTTCTGGTATATGAATAACATGATGTTTTTCAATGGCAAAAATCAATGAATTTTGTAAATGCACAAACAGTAATTTCTCAGCATTGCAAGGTGCAATTCTGAAATTTTTTGCTTTTTCCTGCTCCTCTTAGCATGATAAAGAAGATTCAAAGAGAGTGAGATGCCAGCTCCTTTCATTGTCAGTAGCTTCAATCATTTCTTGACGTTTTTCAATGGCAAAAATCAATGAATATTGTAAATGCACAAACAGTAATTTCTCCGCATTGCAAGGTGCAATTCTGAAATTTTTTGCTTTTTCCTGCTCCTCTTAGCATGATAAAGAAGATTCAAAGAGAGTGAGATGCCAGCTCCTTTCATTCAGTCAGTAGCTTCAATCATTTCTGGACTTTTTTCAATGGCAAAAATCAATGAATATTGTAAATGCACAAACAGTAATTTCTCCGCATTGCAAGGTGCAATTCTGAAATTTTTTGCTTTTTCCTGCTCCTCTTAGCATGATAAAGAAGATTCAAAGAGAGTGAGATGCCAGCTCCTTTCCTTCAGTCAGTAGCTTCAATCATTTCTGGTATATGAATAACATGATATTTTTCAATGGCAAAAATCAATGAATTTTGTAAATGCACAAACAGTAATTTCTCCGCATTGCAAGGTGCAATTCTGAAATTTTTTGCTTTTTCCTGCTCCTCTTAGCATGATAAAGAAGATTCAAAGAGAGTGAGATGCCAGCTCCTTTCATTCAGTCAGTAGCTTCAATCATTTCTGGTATATGAATAACATGATGTTTTTCAATGGCAAAAATCAATGAATTTTGTAAATGCACAAACAGTAATTTCTCAGCATTGCAAGGTGCAATTCTGAAATTTTTTGCTTTTTCCTGCTCCTCTTAGCATGATAAAGAAGATTCAAAGAGAGTGAGATGCCAGCTCCTTTCATTGTCAGTAGCTTCAATCATTTCTTGACGTTTTTCAATGGCAAAAATCAATGAATATTGTAAATGCACAAACAGTAATTTCTCCGCATTGCAAGGTGCAATTCTGAAATTTTTTGCTTTTTCCTGCTCCTCTTAGCATTATGAAGAAGATTCAAAGAGAGTGAGATACCAGCTCCTTTCATTCAGTCAGTAGCTTCAAACATTTCTGGTATATGAATAACATGATGTTTTTCAATGGCAAAAATCAATGAATATTGTAAATGCACAAACAGTAATTTCTCCGCATTGCAAGGTGCAATTCTGAAATTTTTTGCATTTTCCTGCTCCTCTTAGCATGATAAAGAAGATTCAAAGAGAGTGAGATGCCAGCTCCTTTCATTCAGTCAGTAGCTTCAATCATTTCTGGACGTTTTTCAATGGCAAAAATCAATGAATATTGTAAAGCACAAACTGTAATTTCTCCGCATTGCAAGGTGCAATTCTGAAATTTTTTGCTTTTTCCTGCTCCTCTTAGCATGATAAAGAAGATTCAAAGAGAGTGAGATGCCAGCTCCTTTCATTCAGTCAGTAGCTTCAATCATTTCTGGACGTTTTTCAATGGCAAAAATCAATGAATATTGTAAATGCACAAACAGTAATTTCTCCGCATTGCAAGGTGCAATTCTGAAATTTTTTGCTTTTTCCTGCTCCTCTTAGCATGATAAAGAAGATTCAAAGAGAGTGAGATGCCAGCTCCTTTCATTCAGTCAGTAGCTTCAATCATTTCTGGACGTTTTTCAATGGCAAAAATCAATGAATATTGTAAATGCACAAACAGTAATTTCTCCGCATTGCAAGGTGCAATTCTGGAATTTTTTGCTTTTTCCTGCTCCTCTTAGCATGATAAAGAAGATTCAAAGAGAGTGAGATGTCAGCTCCTTTCATTCAGTCAGTAGCTTCAAACATTTCTGGTATATGAATAACATGATGTTTTTCAATGGCAAAAATCAATGAATATTGTAAATGCACAAACAGTAATTTCTCCGCATTGCAAGGTGCAATTCTGAAATTTTTTGCTTTTTCCTGCTCCTCTTAGCATGATAAAGAAGATTCAAAGAGAGTGAGATGCCAGCTCCTTTCATTCAGTCAGTAGCTTCAATCATTTCTGGTATATGAATAACATGATGTTTTTCAATGGCAAAAATCAATGAATTTTGTAAATGCACAAACAGTAATTTCTCAGCATTGCAAGGTGCAATTCTGAAATTTTTTGCTTTTTCCTGCTCCTCTTAGCATGATAAAGAAGATTCAAAGAGAGTGAGATGCCAGCTCCTTTCATTGTCAGTAGCTTCAATCATTTCTGGACGTTTTTCAATGGCAAAACTCAATGAATATTGTAAATGCACAAACAGTAATTTCTCCGCATTGCAAGGTGCAATTCTGAAATTTTTTGCTTTTTCCTGCTCCTCTTAGCATTATGAACAAGATTCAAAGAGAGTGAGATGCCAGCTCCTTTCATTCAGTCAGTAGCTTCAAACATTTCTGGTATATGAATAACATGATGTTTTTCAATGGCAAAAATCAATGAATATTGTAAATGCACAAACAGTAATTTCTCCGCATTGCAAGGTGCAATTCTGAAATTTTTTGATTTTTCCTGCTCCTCTTAGCATGATAAAGAAGATTCAAAGAGAGTGAGATGCCAGCTCCTTTCATTCAGTCAGTAGCTTCAATCATTTCTGGTATATGAATAACATGATGTTTTTCAATGGCAAAAATCAATGAATATTGTAAATGCACAAACAGTAATTTCTCCGCATTGCAAGGTGCAATTCTGAAATTTTTTGCTTTTTCCTGCTCCTCTTAGCATGATAAAGAAGATTCAAAGAGAGTGAGATGCCAGCTCCTTTCATTCAGTCAGTAGCTTCAATCATTTCTGGTATATGAATAACATGATGTTTTTCAATGGCAAAAATCAATGAATATTGTAAATGCACAAACAGTAATTTATCCGCATTGCAAGGTGCAATTCTGAAATTTTTTGCTTTTTCCTGCTCCTCTTAGCATGATAAAGAAGATTGAAAGAGAGTGAGATGCCAGCTCCTTTCATTCAGTCAGTAGCTTCAAACATTTCTGGTATATGAATAACATGATGTTTTTCAATGGCAAAAATCAATGAATATTGTAAATGCACAAACAGTAATTTCTCCGCATTGCAAGGTGCAATTCTGAAATTTTTTGCTTTTTCCTGCTCCTCTTAGCATGATAAAGAAGATTCAAAGAGAGTGAGATGCCAGCTCCTTTCATTCAGTCAGTAGCTTCAATCATTTCTGGACGTTTTTCAATGGCAAAAATCAATGAATATTGTAAATGCACAAACAGTAATTTCTCCGCATTGCAAGGTGCAATTCTGAAATTTTTTGCTTTTTCCTGCTCCTCTTAGCATTATGAAGAAGATTCAAAGAGAGTGAGATGCCAGCTCCTTTCATTCAGTCAGTAGCTTCAAACATTTCTGGTATATGAATAACATGATGTTTTTCAATGGCAAAAATCAATGAATATTGTAAATGCACAAACAGTAATTTATCCGCATTGCAAGGTGCAATTCTGAAATTTTTTGCTTTTTCCTGCTCCTCTTAGCATGATAAAGAAGATTGAAAGAGAGTGAGATGCCAGCTCCTTTCATTCAGTCAGTAGCTTCAAACATTTCTGGTATATGAATAACATGATGTTTTTCAATGGCAAAAATCAATGAATATTGTAAATGCACAAACAGTAATTTCTCCGCATTGCAAGGTGCAATTCTGAAATTTTTTGCTTTTTCCTGCTCCTCTTAGCATGATAAAGAAGATTCAAAGAGAGTGAGATGCCAGCTCCTTTCATTGTCAGTAGCTTCAATCATTTCTGGCCGTTTTTCAATGGCAAAAATCAATGAATATTGTAAATGCACAAACAGTAATTTCTCCGCATTGCAAGGTGCAATTCTGAAATTTTTTGCTTTTTCCTGCTCCTCTTAGCATTATGAACAAGATTCAAAGAGAGTGAGATGCCAGCTCCTTTCATTCAGTCAGTAGCTTCAAACATTTCTGGTATATGAATAACATGATGTTTTTCAATGGCAAAAATCAATGAATATTGTAAATGCACAAACAGTAATTTCTCCGCATTGCAAGGTGCAATTCTGAAATTTTTTGCTTTTTCCTGCTCCTCTTAGCATGATAAAGAAGATTCAAAGAGAGTGAGATGCCAGGTCCTTTCATTCAGTCAGTAGCTTCAATCATTTCTGGACGTTTTTCAATGGCAAAAATCAATGAATATTGTAAATGCACAAACAGTAATTTCTCCGCATTGCAAGGTGCAATTCTGAAATTTTTTGCTTTTTCCTGCTCCTCTTAGCATTATGAAGAAGATTCAAAGAGAGTGAGATGCCAGCTCCTTTCATTCAGTCAGTAGCTTCAAACATTTCTGGTATATGAATAACATGATGTTTTTCAATGGCAAAAATCAATGAATATTGTAAATGCACAAACAGTAATTTCTCCGCATTGCAAGGTGCAATTCTGAAATTTTTTGCTTTTTCCTGCTCCTCTTAGCATGATAAAGAAGATTCAAAGAGAGTGAGATGCCAGCTCCTTTCATTCAGTCAGTAGCTTCAATCATTTCTGGTATATGAATAACATGATGTTTTTCAATGGCAAAAATCAATGAATTTTGTAAATGCACAAACAGTAATTTCTCAGCATTGCAAGGTGCAATTCTGAAATTTTTTGCTTTTTCCTGCTCCTCTTAGCATGATAAAGAAGATTCAAAGAGAGTGAGATGCCAGCTCCTTTCATTGTCAGTAGCTTCAATTATTTCTGGCCGTTTTTCAATGGCAAAAATCAATGAATATTGTAAATGCACAAACAGTAATTTCTCCGCATTGCAAGGTGCAATTCTGAAATTTTTTGCTTTTTCCTGCTCCTCTTAGCATTATGAACAAGATTCAAAGAGAGTGAGATGCCAGCTCCTTTCATTCAGTCAGTAGCTTCAAACATTTCTGGTATATGAATAACATGATGTTTTTCAATGGCAAAAATCAATGAATATTGTAAATGCATAAACAGTAATTTCTCCGCATTGCAAGGTGCAATTCTGAAATTTTTTGCTTTTTCCTGCTCCTCTTAGCATGATAAAGAAGATTCAAAGAGAGTGAGATGCCAGCTCCTTTCATTCAGTCAGTAGCTTCAATCATTTCTGGTATATGAATAACATGATGTTTTTCAATGGCAAAAATCAATGAATATTGTAAATGCACAAACAGTAATTTCTCCGCATTGCAAGGTGCAATTCTGAAATTTTTTGCTTTTTCCTGCTCCTCTTAGCATGATAAAGAAGATTCAAAGAGAGTGAGATGCCAGCTCCTTTCATTCAGTCAGTAGCTTCAATCATTTCTGGACGTTTTTCAATGGCAAAAATCAATGAATATTGTAAATGCACAAACAGTAATTTCTCCGCATTGCAAGGTGCAATTCTGAAATTTTTTGCTTTTTCCTGCTCCTCTTAGCATGATAAAGAAGATTCAAAGAGAGTGAGATGCCAGCTCCTTTCATTCAGTCAGTAGCTTCAATCATTTCTGGACGTTTTTCAATGGCAAAAATCAATGAATATTGTAAATGCACAAACAGTAATTTCTCCGCATTGCAAGGTGCAATTCTGAAATTTTTTGCTTTTTCCTGCTCCTCTTAGCATTATGAAGAAGATTCAAAGAGAGTGAGATGCCAGCTCCTTTCATTCAGTCAGTAGCTTCAAACATTTCTGGTATATGAATAACATGATGTTTTTCAATGGCAAAAATCAATGAATATTGTAAATGCACAAACAGTAATTTCTCCGCATTGCAAGGTGCAATTCTGAAATTTTTTGCTTTTTCCTGCTCCTCTTAGCATGATAAAGAAGATTCAAAGAGAGTGAGATGCCAGCTCCTTTCATTCAGTCAGTAGCTTCAATCATTTCTGGTATATGAATAACATGATGTTTTTCAATGGCAAAAATCAATGAATTTTGTAAATGCACAAACAGTAATTTCTCAGCATTGCAAGGTGCAATTCTGAAATTTTTTGCTTTTTCCTGCTCCTCTTAGCATGATAAAGAAGATTCAAAGAGAGTGAGATGCCAGCTCCTTTCATTGTCAGTAGCTTCAATTATTTCTGGCCGTTTTTCAATGGCAAAAATCAATGAATATTGTAAATGCACAAACAGTAATTTCTCCGCATTGCAAGGTGCAATTCTGAAATTTTTTGCTTTTTCCTGCTCCTCTTAGCATTATGAACAAGATTCAAAGAGAGTGAGATGCCAGCTCCTTTCATTCAGTCAGTAGCTTCAAACATTTCTGGTATATGAATAACATGATGTTTTTCAATGGCAAAAATCAATGAATATTGTAAATGCATAAACAGTAATTTCTCCGCATTGCAAGGTGCAATTCTGAAATTTTTTGCTTTTTCCTGCTCCTCTTAGCATGATAAAGAAGATTCAAAGAGAGTGAGATGCCAGCTCCTTTCATTCAGTCAGTAGCTTCAATCATTTCTGGTATATGAATAACATGATGTTTTTCAATGGCAAAAATCAATGAATATTGTAAATGCACAAACAGTAATTTCTCCGCATTGCAAGGTGCAATTCTGAAATTTTTTGCTTTTTCCTGCTCCTCTTAGCATGATAAAGAAGATTCAAAGAGAGTGAGATGCCAGCTCCTTTCATTCAGTCAGTAGCTTCAATCATTTCTGGACGTTTTTCAATGGCAAAAATCAATGAATATTGTAAATGCACAAACAGTAATTTCTCCGCATTGCAAGGTGCAATTCTGAAATTTTTTGCTTTTTCCTGCTCCTCTTAGCATTATGAAGAAGATTCAAAGAGAGTGAGATGCCAGCTCCTTTCATTCAGTCAGTAGCTTCAAACATTTCTGGTATATGAATAACATGATGTTTTTCAATGGCAAAAATCAATGAATATTGTAAATGCACAAACAGTAATTTATCCGCATTGCAAGGTGCAATTCTGAAATTTTTTGCTTTTTCCTGCTCCTCTTAGCATGATAAAGAAGATTGAAAGAGAGTGAGATGCCAGCTCCTTTCATTCAGTCAGTAGCTTCAAACATTTCTGGTATATGAATAACATGATGTTTTTCAACGGCAAAAATCAATGAATATTGTAAATGCACAAACAGTAATTTCTCCGCATTGCAAGGTGCAATTCTGAAATTTTTTGCTTTTTCCTGCTCCTCTTAGCATGATAAAGAAGATTCAAAGAGAGTGAGATGCCAGCTCCTTTCGTTCAGTCAGTAGCTTCAATCATTTCTGGACGTTTTTCAATGGCAAAAATCATTGAATATTGTAAATGCACAAACAGTAATTTCTCCGCATTGCAAGGTGCAATTCTGAAATTTTTTGCTTTTTCCTGCTCCTCTTAGCATGATAAACAAGATTCAAAGAGAGTGAGATGCCAGCTCCTTTCATTCAGTCAGTAGCTTCAATCATTTCTGGACGTTTTTCAATGGCAAAAATCAATGAATATTGTAAATGCACAAACAGTAATTTCTCCGCATTGCAAGGTGCAATTCTGAAATTTTTTGCTTTTTCCTGCTCCTCTTAGCATGATAAAGAAGATTCAAAGAGAGTGAGATGCCAGCTCCTTTTATTCAGTCAGTAGCTTCAAACATTTCTGGTATATGAATAACATGATGTTTTTCAATGGCAAAAATCAATGAATATTGGAAATGCACAAACAGTAATTTCTCCGCATTGCAAGGTGCAATTCTGAAATTTTTTGCTTTTTCCTGCTCCTCTTAGCATGATAAAGAAGATTCAAAGAGAGTGAGATGCCAGCTCCTTTCATTCAGTCAGTAGCTTCAATCATTTCTGGACGTTTTTCAGTGGCAAAAATCAATGAATATTGTAAATGCACAAACAGTAATTTCTCCGCATTGCAAGGTGCAATTCTGAAATTTTTTGCTTTTTCCTGCTCCTCTTAGCATTATGAAGAAGATTCAAAGAGAGTGAGATGCCAGCTCCTTTCATTCAGTCAGTAGCTTCAAACATTTCTGGTATATGAATAACATGATGTTTTTCAATGGCAAAAATCAATGAATATTGTAAATGCACAAACAGTAATTTCTCCGCATTGCAAGGTGCAATTCTGAAATTTTTTGCTTTTTCCTGCTCCTCTTAGCATGATAAAGAAGATTCAAAGAGAGTGAGATGCCAGCTCCTTTCGTTCTGTCAGTAGCTTCAATCATTTCTGGACGTTTTTCAATGGCAAAAATCATTGAATATTGTAAATGCACAAACAGTAATTTCTCCGCATTGCAAGGTGCAATTCTGAAATTTTTTGCTTTTTCCTGCTCCTCTTAGCATGATAAACAAGATTCAAAGAGAGTGAGATGCCAGCTCCTTTCATTCAGTCAGTAGCTTCAATCATTTCTGGACGTTTTTCAATGGCAAAAATCAATGAATATTGTAAATGCACAAACAGTAATTTCTCCGCATTGCAAGGTGCAATTCTGAAATTTTTTGCTTTTTCCTGCTCCTCTTAGCATGATAAAGAAGATTCAAAGAGAGTGAGATGCCAGCTCCTTTTATTCAGTCAGTAGCTTCAAACATTTCTGGTATATGAATAACATGATGTTTTTCAATGGCAAAAATCAATGAATATTGGAAATGCACAAACAGTAATTTCTCCGCATTGCAAGGTGCAATTCTGAAATTTTTTGCTTTTTCCTGCTCCTCTTAGCATGATAAAGAAGATTCAAAGAGAGTGAGATGCCAGCTCCTTTCATTCAGTCGGTAGCTTCAATCATTTCTGGACGTTTTTCAATTGCAAAAATCAATGAATATTGTAAATGCACAAACAGTAATTTCTCCGCATTGCAACGTGCAATTCTGAAATTTTTAGCTTTTTCCTGCTCCTGTTAGCATGATAAAGAAGATTCAAAGAGAGTGAGATGCCAGCTCCTTTCATTCAGTCAGTAGCTTCAATCATTTCTGGTATATGAATAACATGATGTTTTTCAATGGCAAAAATCAATGAATATTGTAAATGCACAAACAGTAATTTATCCGCATTGCAAGGTGCAATTCTGAAATTTTTTGCTTTTTCCTGCTCCTCTTAGCATGATAAAGAAGATTCAAAGAGAGTGAGATGCCAGCTCCTTTCATTCAGTCAGTAGCTTCAAACATTTCTGGTATATGAATAACATGATGTTTTTCAATGGCAAAAATCAATGAATATTGTAAATGCACAAACAGTAATTTCTCCGCATTGCAAGGTGCAATTCTGAAATTTTTTGCTTTTTCCTGCTCCTCTTAGCATGATAAAGAAGATTCAAAGAGAGTGAGATGCCAGCTCCTTTCATTCAGTCAGTAGCTTCAATCCTTTCTGGACGTTTTTCAATGGCAAAAATCAATGAATATTGTAAATGCACAAACAGTAATTTCTCCGCATTGCAAGGTGCAATTCTGAAATTTTTTGCTTTTTCCTGCTCCTCTTAGCATGATAAAGAAGATTCAAAGAGAGTGAGATGCCAGCTCCTTTCATTCAGTCAGTAGCTTCAGTCATTTCTGGTATATGAATAACATGATGTTTTTCAATGGCAAAAATCAATGAATTTTGTAAATGCACAAACAGTAATTTCTCCGCATTGCAAGGTGCAATTCTGAAATTTTTTGCTTTTTACTGCTCCTCTTAGCATGATAAAGAAGATTCAAAGAGAGTGAGATGCCAGCTCCTTTCATTCAGTCAGTAGCTTCAATCATTTCTGGACATTTTTCAATGGCAAAAATCAATCAATATTGTAAATGCACAAACAATAATTTCTCCGCATTGCAAGGTGCAATTCTGAAATTTTTTGCTTTTTCCTGCTCCTCTTAGCATTATGAAGAAGATTCAAAGAGAGTGAGATGCCAGCTCCTTTCATTCAGTCAGTAGCTTTCAACATTTCTGGTATATGAATAACATGATGTTTTTCAATGGCAAAAATCAATGAATATTGTAAATGCACAAACAGTAATTTCTCCGCATTGCAAGGTGCAATTCTGAAATTTTTTGCTTTTTCCTGCTCCTCTTAGCATGATAAAGAAGATTCAAAGAGAGTGAGATGCCAGCTCCTTTCATTCAGTCAGTAGCTTCAATCATTTCTGGACGTTTTTCAATGGCAAAAATCAATGAATATTGTAAATGCACAAACAGTAATTTCTCCGCATTGCAAGGTGCAATTCTGAAATTTTTTACTTTTTCCTGCTCCTCTTAGCATGATAAAGAAGATTCAAAGAGAGTGAGATGCCAGCTCCTTTCATTCAGTCAGTAGCTTCAATCATTTCTGGTATATGAATAACATGATGTTTTTCAATGGCAAAAATCAATTAATTTTGTAAATGCACAAACAGTAATTTCTCCGCATTGCAAGGCGCAATTCTGAAATTTTTTGCTTTTTCCTGCTCCTCTTAGCATGATAAAGAAGATTCAAAGAGAGTGAGATGCCAGCTCCTTTCATTCAGTCAGTAGCTTCAATCATTTCTGGACGTTTTTCAATGGCAAAAATCAATGAATATTGTAAATGCACAAACAGTAATTTCTCCGCATTGCAAGGTGCAATTCTGAAATTTTTTGCTTTTTCCTGCTCCTCTTAGCATGATAAAGAAGATTCAAAGAGAGTGAGATGCCAGCTCCTTTCATTCAGTCAGTAGCTTCAATTATTTCTGGACGTTTTTCAATGGCAAAAATCAATGAATATTGTAAATGCACAAACAGTAATTTCTCCGCATTGCAAGGTGCAATTCTGAAATTTTTTGCTTTTTCCTGCTCCTCTTAGCATGATAAAGAAGATTCAAAGAGAGTGAGGTGCCAGCTCCTTTCATTCAGTCAGTAGCTTCAAACATTTCTGGTATATGAATAACATGTTTTTCAATGGCAAAAATCAATGAATATTGTAAATGCACAAACAGTAATTTCTCCGCATTGCAAGGTGCAATTCTGAAATTTTTTGCTTTTTCCTGCTCCTCTTAGCATGATAAAGAAGATCCATAGAGAGTGAGATGCCAGCTCCTTTCATTCAGTCAGTAGCTTCAATCATTTCTAGACGTTTTTCAATGGCAAAAATCAATGAATATTGTAAATGCACAAACTGTAATTTCTCCGCATTGCAAGGTGCAATTCTGAAATTTTTTGCTTTTTCCTGCTCCTCTTAGCATGATAAAGAAGATTCAAAGAGAGTGAGATGCCAGCTCCTTTCATTCAGTCAGTAGCTTCAATCATTTCTGAACGTTTTTCAATGGCAAAAATCAATGAATATTGTAAATGCACAAACAGTAATTTCTCCGCATTGCAAGGTGCAATTCTGAAATTTTTTGCTTTTTCCTGCTCCTCTTAGCATGGTAAAGAAGATTCAAAGAGAGTGAGATGCCAGCTCCTTTCATTCAGTCAGTAGCTTCAAACATTTCTGGTATATGAATAACATGATGTTTTTCAATGGCAAAAATCAATGAATATTGTAAATGCACAAACAGTAATTTCTCCGCATTGCAAGGTGCAAGTCTGAAATTTTTTGCTTTTTCCTGCTCCTCTTAGCATGATAAAGAAGATTCAAAGAGAGTGAGATGCCAGCTCCTTTCATTCAGTCAGTAGCTTCAATCATTTCTGGACGTTTTTCAATGGCAAAAATCAATGAATATTGTAAATGCACAAACTGTAATTTCTCCGCATTGCAAGGTGCAATTCTGAAATTTTTTGCTTTTTCCTGCTCCCCTTAGCATGATAAAGAAGATTCAAAGAGAGTGAGATGCCAGCTCCTTTCATTCAGTCAGTAGCTTCAATCATTTCTGGACGTTTTTCAATGGCAAAAATCAATGAATATTGTAAATGCACAAACAGTAATTTCTCCGCATTGCAAGGTGCAATTCTGAAATTTTTTGCTTTTTCCTGCTCCTCTTAGTATGGTAAAGAAGATTCAAAGAGAGTGAGATGCCAGCTCCTTTCATTCAGTCAGTAGCTTCAAACATTTCTGGTATATGAATAACATGATGTTTTTCAATGGCAAAAATCAATGAATATTGTAAATGCACAAACAGTAATTTCTCCGCATTGCAAGGTGCAAGTCTGAAATTTTTTGCTTTTTCCTGCTCATCTTAGCATGATAAAAAGATTCAAAGAGAGTGAGATGCCAGCTCCTTTCATTCAGTCAGTAGCTTCAAACATTTCTGGTATATGAATAACATGATGTTTTTCAATGGCAAAAATCAATGAATATTGTAAATGCACAAACAGTAATTTCTCCGCATTGCAAGGTGCAATTCTGAAATTTTTTGCTTTTTCCTGCTCCTCTTAGCATGATAAAGAAGATTCAAAGAGAGTGAGATGCCAGCTCCTTTCATTCAGTCAGTAGCTTCAATCATTTCTGGACGTTTTTCAATGGCAAAAATCAATGAATATTGTAAATGCACAAACAGTAATTTCTCCGCATTGCAAGGTGCAATTCTGAAATTTTTTGCTTTTTCCTGCTCCTCTTAGCATGATAAAGAAGATTCAAAGAGAGTGAGATGTCAGCTCCTTTCATTCAGTCAGTAGCTTCAAACATTTCTGGTATATGAATAACATGATGTTTTTCAATGGCAAAAATCAATGGATATTGTAAATGCACAAACAGTAATTTCTCCGCATTGCAAGGTGCAATTCTGAAATTTTTTGCTTTTTCCTGCTCATCTTAGCATGATAAAGAAGATTCAAAGAGAGTGAGATGCCAGCTCCTTTCATTCAGTCAGTAGCTTCAATCATTTCTGGACGTTTTTCAATGGCAAAAATCAATGAATATTGTAAATGCACAAACAGTAATTTCTCCGCATTGCAAGGTGCAATTCTGAAATTTTTTGCTTTTTCCTGCTCCTCTTAGCATGATAAACAAGATTCAAAGAGAGTGAGATGCCAGCTCCTTTCATTCAGTCAGTAGCTTCAATCATTTCTGGACGTTTTTCAATGGCAAAAATCAATGAATATTGTTAATGCACAAACAGTAATTTCTCCGCATTGCAAGGTGCAATTCTGAAATTTTTTGCTTTTTCCTGCTCCTCTTAGCATGATAAAGAAGATTCAAAGAGAGTGAGATGCCAGCTCCTTTCATTCAGTCAGTAGCTTCAATCATTTCTGGACGTTTTTCAATGGCAAAAATCAATGAATATTGTAAATGCACAAACAGTAATTTCTCCGCATTGCAAGGTGCAATTCTGAAATTTTTTGCTTTTTCCTGCTCCTCTTAGCATGATAAAGAAGATTCAAAGAGAGTGAGATGCCAGCTCCTTTCATTCAGTCAGTAGCTTCAAACATTTCTGGTATATGAATAACATGATGTTTTTCAATGGCAAAAATCAATGAATATTGTAAATGCACAAACAGTAATTTATCCGCATTGCAAGGTGCAATTCTGAAATTTTTTGCTTTTTCCTGCTCCTCTTAGCATGATAAAGAAGATTCAAAGAGAGTGAGATGCCAGCTCCTTTTGTTCAGTCAGTAGCTTCAATCATTTCTGGACGTTTTTCAATGGCAAAAATCATTGAATATTATAAATGCACAAACAGTAATTTCTCCGCATTGCAAGGTGCAATTCTGAAATTTTTTACTTTTTCCTGCTCCTCTTAGCATGATAAAGAAGATTCAAAGAGAGTGAGATGCCAGCTCCTTTCATTCAGTCAGTAGCTTCAATCATTTCTGGTATATGAATAACATGATGTTTTTCAATGGCAAAAATCAATGAATATTGTAAATGCACAAACAGTAATTTCTCCGCATTGCAAGGTGCAATTCTGAAATTTTTTGCTTTTTCCTGCTCCTCTTAGCATGATAAAGAAGATTCAAAGAGAGTGAGATGACAGCTCCTTTCATTCAGTCAGTAGCTTCAATCATTTCTGGACGTTTTTCAATGGCAAAAATCAATGAATATTGTAAATGCACAAACAGTAATTTCTCCGCATTGCAAGGTGCAATTCTGAAATTTTTTGCTTTTTCCTGCTCCTCTTAGCATGATAAACAAGATTCAAAGAGACTGAGATGCCAGCTCCTTTCATTCAGTCAGTAGCTTCAATCATTTCTGGACGTTTTTCAATGGCAAAAATCAATGAATATTGTAAATGCACAAACAGTAATTTCTCCGCATTGCAAGGTGCAATTCTGAAATTTTTTGCTTTTTCCTGCTCCTCTTAGCATGATAAAGAAGATTAAAAGAGAGTGAGATGCCAGCTCCTTTCATTCAGTCAGTAGCTTCAATCATTTCTGGACGTTTTTCAATTGCAAAAATCAATGAATATTGTAAATGCACAAACAGTAATTTCTCCGCATTGCAAGGTGCAATTCTGAAATTTTTTGCTTTTTCCTGCTCCTCTTAGCATGATAAAGACGATTCAAAGAGAGTGAGATGCCAGCTACTTTCATTCAGTCAGTAGCTTCAATCATTTCTGGTATATGAATAACATGATGTTTTTCAATGGCAAAAATCAATGAATATTGTAAATGCACAAACAGTAATTTCTCCGCATTGCAAGGTGCAATTCTGAAATTTTTTGCTTTTTCCTGCTGCTCTTAGCATGATAAAGAAGATTCAAAGAGAGTGAGATGCCAGCTCCTTTCATTCAGTCAGTAGCTTCAAACATTTCTGGTATATGAATAACATGATGTTTTTCAATGGCAAAAATCAATGAATATTGTAAATGCACAAACAGTAATTTCTCCGCATTGCAAGGTGCAATTCTGAAATTTTTTGCTTTTTCCTGCTCCTCTTAGCATGATAAAGAAGATTCAAAGAGAGTGAGATGCCAGCTCCTTTCATTCAGTTAGTAGCTTCAATCATTTCTGGACGTTTTTCAATGGCAAAAATCAATGAATATTGTAAATGCACAAACAGTAATTTCTCCGCATTGCAAGGTGCAATTCTGAAATTTTTTGCTTTTTCCTGCTCCTATTAGCATGATAAAGAAGATTCAAAGAGAGTGAGATGCCAGCTCCTTTCATTCAGTCAGTAGCTTCAATCATTTCTGGTATATGAATAACATGATGTTTTTCAATGGCAAAAATCAATGAATTTTGTAAATGCACAAACAGTAATTTCTCCGCATTGCAAGGTGCAATTCTGAAATTTTTTGCTTTTTCCTGCTCCTCTTAGCATGATAAAGAAGATTCAAAGAGAGTGAGATGCCAGCTCCTTTCATTCAGTCAGTAGCTTCAATCATTTCTGGACGTTTTTCAATGGCAAAAATCAATGAATTGTAAATGCACAAACAGTAATTTCTCCGCATTGCAAGGTGCAATTCTGAAATTTTTTGCTTTTTCCTGCTCCTCTTAGCATGATAAAGAAGATTCAAAGAGAATGAGATGCCAGCTCCTTTCATTCAGTCAGTAGCTTCAAACATTTCTGGTATATGAATAACATGATGTTTTTCAATGGCAAAAATCAATGAATATTGTAAATGCACAAACAGTGATTTCTCCACATTGCAAGGTGCAATTCTGAAATTTATTGCTTTTTCCTGCTCCTCTTTGCATGATAAAGAAGATTTAAAGAGAGTGAGATGCCAGCTCCTTTCGTTCAGTCAGTAGCTTCAATCATTTCTGGACGTTTTTCAATGGCAAAAATCATTGAATATTGTAAATGCACAAACAGTAATTTCTCCGCATTGCAAGGTGCAATTCTGAAATTTTTTACTTTTTCCTGCTCCTCTTAGCATGATAAAGAAGATTCAAAGAGAGTGAGATGCCAGCTCCTTTCATTCAGTCAGTAGCTTCAATCATTTCTGGTATATGAATAACATGATGTTTTTCAATGGCAAAAATCAATGAATATTGTAAATGCACAAACAGTAATTTCTCCGCATTGCAAGGTGCAATTCTGAAATTTTTTACTTTTTCCTGCTCCTCTTAGCATGATAAAGAAGATTCAAAGAGAGTGAGATGCCAGCTCCTTTCATTCAGTCAGTAGCTTCAATCATTTCTGGTATATGAATAACATGATGTTTTTCAAAGGCAAAAATCAATGAATATAGTAAATGCACAAACAGTAATTTCTCCGCATTGCAAGGTGCAATTCTGAAATTTTTTGCTTTTTCCTGCTCCTCTTAGCATGATAAAGAAGATTCAAAGAGAGTGAGATGCCAGCTCCTTTCATTCAGTCAGTAGCTTCAAACATTTCTGGTATATGAATAACATGATGTTTTTCAATGGCAAAAATCAATGAATATTGTAAATGCACAAACAGTAATTTATCCGCATTGCAAGGTGCAATTCTGAAATTTTTTGCTTTTTCCTGCTCCTCTTAGCATGATAAAGAAGATTCAAAGAGAGTGAGATGCCAGCTCCTTTTGTTCAGTCAGTAGCTTCAATCATTTCTGGACGTTTTTCAATGGCAAAAATCATTGAATATTATAAATGCACAAACAGTAATTTCTCCGCATTGCAAGGTGCAATTCTGAAATTTTTTACTTTTTCCTGCTCCTCTTAGCATGATAAAGAAGATTCAAAGAGAGTGAGATGCCAGCTCCTTTCATTCAGTCAGTAGCTTCAATCATTTCTGGTATATGAATAACATGATGTTTTTCAATGGCAAAAATCAATGAATATTGTAAATGCACAAACAGTAATTTCTCCGCATTGCAAGGTGCAATTCTGAAATTTTTTGCTTTTTCCTGCTCCTCTTAGCATGATAAAGAAGATTCAAAGAGAGTGAGATGACAGCTCCTTTCATTCAGTCAGTAGCTTCAATCATTTCTGGACGTTTTTCAATGGCAAAAATCAATGAATATTGTAAATGCACAAACAGTAATTTCTCCGCATTGCAAGGTGCAATTCTGAAATTGTTTGCTTTTTCCTGCTCCTCTTAGCATGATAAACAAGATTCAAAGAGAGTGAGATGCCAGCTCCTTTCATTCAGTCAGTAGCTTCAATCATTTCTGGACGTTTTTCAATGGCAAAAATCAATGAATATTGTAAATGCACAAACAGTAATTTCTCCGCATTGCAAGGTGCAATTCTGAAATTTTTTGCTTTTTCCTGCTCCTCTTAGCATGATAAAGAAGATTAAAAGAGAGTGAGATGCCAGCTCCTTTCATTCAGTCAGTAGCTTCAATCATTTCTGGACGTTTTTCAATTGCAAAAATCAATGAATATTGTAAATGCACAAACAGTAATTTCTCCGCATTGCAAGGTGCAATTCTGAAATTTTTTGCTTTTTCCTGCTCCTCTTAGCATGATAAAGACGATTCAAAGAGAGTGAGATGCCAGCTACTTTCATTCAGTCAGTAGCTTCAATCATTTCTGGTATATGAATAACATGATGTTTTTCAATGGCAAAAATCAATGAATATTGTAAATGCACAAACAGTAATTTCTCCGCATTGCAAGGTGCAATTCTGAAATTTTTTGCTTTTTCCTGCTGCTCTTAGCATGATAAAGAAGATTCAAAGAGAGTGAGATGCCAGCTCCTTTCATTCAGTCAGTAGCTTCAAACATTTCTGGTATATGAATAACATGATGTTTTTCAATGGCAAAAATCAATGAATATTGTAAATGCACAAACAGTAATTTCTCCGCATTGCAAGGTGCAATTCTGAAATTTTTTGCTTTTTCCTGCTCCTCTTAGCATGATAAAGAAGATTCAAAGAGAGTGAGATGCCAGCTCCTTTCATTCAGTTAGTAGCTTCAATCATTTCTGGACGTTTTTCAATGGCAAAAATCAATGAATATTGTAAATGCACAAACAGTAATTTCTCCGCATTGCAAGGTGCAATTCTGAAATTTTTTGCTTTTTCCTGCTCCTCTTAGCATGATAAAGAAGATTCAAAGAGAGTGAGATGCCAGCTCCTTTCATTCAGTCAGTAGCTTCAATCATTTCTGGTATATGAATAACATGATGTTTTTCAATGGCAAAAATCAATGAATTTTGTAAATGCACAAACAGTAATTTCTCCGCATTGCAAGGTGCAATTCTGAAATTTTTTGCTTTTTCCTGCTCCTCTTAGCATGATAAAGAAGATTCAAAGAGAGTGAGATGCCAGCTCCTTTCATTCAGTCAGTAGCTTCAATCATTTCTGGACGTTTTTCAATGGCAAAAATCAATGAATTGTAAATGCACAAACAGTAATTTCTCCGCATTGCAAGGTGCAATTCTGAAATTTTTTGCTTTTTCCTGCTCCTCTTAGCATGATAAAGAAGATTCAAAGAGAATGAGATGCCAGCTCCTTTCATTCAGTCAGTAGCTTCAAACATTTCTGGTATATGAATAACATGATGTTTTTCAATGGCAAAAATCAATGAATATTGTAAATGCACAAACAGTGATTTCTCCACATTGCAAGGTGCAATTCTGAAATTTATTGCTTTTTCCTGCTCCTCTTTGCATGATAAAGAAGATTTAAAGAGAGTGAGATGCCAGCTCCTTTCGTTCAGTCAGTAGCTTCAATCATTTCTGGACGTTTTTCAATGGCAAAAATCATTGAATATTGTAAATGCACAAACAGTAATTTCTCCGCATTGCAAGGTGCAATTCTGAAATTTTTTACTTTTTCCTGCTCCTCTTAGCATGATAAAGAAGATTCAAAGAGAGTGAGATGCCAGCTCCTTTCATTCAGTCAGTAGCTTCAATCATTTCTGGTATATGAATAACATGATGTTTTTCAATGGCAAAAATCAATGAATATTGTAAATGCACAAACAGTAATTTCTCCGCATTGCAAGGTGCAATTCTGAAATTTTTTACTTTTTCCTGCTCCTCTTAGCATGATAAAGAAGATTCAAAGAGAGTGAGATGCCAGCTCCTTTCATTCAGTCAGTAGCTTCAATCATTTCTGGTATATGAATAACATGATGTTTTTCAAAGGCAAAAATCAATGAATATAGTAAATGCACAAACAGTAATTTCTCCGCATTGCAAGGTGCAATTCTGAAATTTTTTGCTTTTTCCTGCTCCTCTTAGCATGATAAAGAAGATTCAAAGAGAGTGAGATGCCAGCTCCTTTCATTCAGTCAGTAGCTTCAATCATTTCTGGACGTTTTTCAATGGCAAAAATCAATGAATATTGTAAATGCACAAACAGTAATTTCTCCGCATTGCAAGGTGCAATTCTGAAATTTTTTGCTTTTTCCTGCTCCTCTTAGCATGATAAACAAGATTCAAAGAGAGTGAGATGCCAGCTCCTTTCATTCAGTCAGTAGCTTCAATCATTTCTGGACGTTTTTCAATGGCAAAAATCATTGAATATTGTAAATGCACAAACAGTAATTTCTCCGCATTGCAAGGTGCAATTCTGAAATTTTTTACTTTTTCCTGCTCCTCTTAGCATGATAAAGAAGATTCAAAGAGAGTGAGATGCCAGCTCCTTTCATTCAGTCAGTAGCTTCAATCATTTCTGGTATATGAATAACATGATGTTTTTCAATCGCAAAAATCAATGAATATTGTAAATGCACAAACAGTAATTTCTCCGCATTGCAAGGTGCAATTCTGAAATTTTTTGCTTTTTCCTGCTCCTCTTAGCATGATAAAGAAGATTCAAAGAGATTGAGATGCCAGCTCCTTTCATTCAGTCAGTAGCTTCAATCATTTCTGGACGTTTTTCAATGGCAAAAATCAATGAATATTGTAAATGCACAAACAGTAATTTCTCCGCATTGCAAGGTGCAATTCTGAAATTTTTTGCTTTTTCCTGCTCCTCTTAGCATGATAAAGAAGATTCAAAGAGAGTGAGATGCCAGCTCCTTTCATTCAGTCAGTAGCTTCAATCATTTCTGGACATTTTTCAATGGCAAAAATCAATGAATATTGTAAATGCACAAACAGTAATTTCTCCGCATTGCAAGGTGCAATTCTGAAATTTTTTGCTTTTTCCTGCTCCTCTTAGCATGATAAAGAAGATTCAAAGAGAGTGAGATGCCAGCTCCTTTCATTCAGTCAGTAGCTTCAATCATTTCTGGATGTTTTTCAATGGCAAAAATCAATGAATATTGTAAATGCACAAACAGTAATTTCTCCGCATTGCAAGGTGCAATTCTGAAATTTTTTGCTTTTTCCTGCTCCTCTTAGCATGATAAAGAAGATTCAAAGAGAGTGAGGTGCCAGCTCCTTTCATTCAGTCAGGAGCTTCAAACATTTCTGGTATATGAATAACATGTTTTTCAATGGCAAAAATCAATGAATATTGTAAATGCACAAACAGTAATTTCTCCGCATTGCAAGGTGCAATTCTGAAATTTTTTCTTTTTCCTGCTCCTCTTAGCATGATAAAGAAGATTCAAAGAGAGTGAGATGCCAGCTCCTTTCATTCAGTCAGTAGCTTCAATCATTTCTGGACGTTTTTCAATGGCAAAAATCAATGAATATTGTAAATGCACAAACTGTAATTTCTCCGCATTGCAAGGTGCAATTCTGAAATTTTTTGCTTTTTCCTGCTCCTCTTAGCATGATAAAGAAGATTCAAAGAGAGTGAGATGCCAGCTCCTTTCATTCAGTCAGTAGCTTCAATCATTTCTGGACGTTTTTCAATGGCAAAAATCAATGAATATTGTAAATGCACAAACAGTAATTTCTCCGCATTGCAAGGTGCAATTCTGAAATTTTTTGCTTTTTCCTGCTCCTCTTAGCATGATAAAGAAGATTCAAAGAGAGTGAGATGCCAGCTCCTTTCATTCAGTCAGTAGCTTCAATCATTTCTGGTATATGAATAACATGATGTTTTTCAATGGCAAAAATCAATGAATTTTGTAAATGCACAAACAGTAATTTCTCAGCATTGTAAGGTGCAATTCTGAAATTTTTTGCTTTTTCCTGCTCCTCTTAGCATGATAAAGAAGATTCAAAGAGAGTGAGATGCCAGCTCCTTTCATTGTCAGTAGCTTCAATCATTTCTGGACGTTATTCAATGGCAAAAATCAATGAATATTGTAAATGCACAAACAGTAATTTCTCCGCATTGCAAGGTGCAATTCTGAAATTTTTTGCTTTTTCCTGCTCCTCTTAGCATTATGAAGAAGATTCAAAGAGAGTGAGATACCAGCTCCTTTCATTCAGTCAGTAGCTTCAAACATTTCTGGTATATGAATAACATGATGTTTTTCAATGGCAAAAATCAATGAATTTTGTAAATGCACAAACAGTAATTTCTCCGCATTGCAAGGCGCAATTCTGAAATTTTTTGCTTTTTCTTGCTCCTCTTAGCATGATAAAGAAGATTCAAAGAGAGTGAGATGCCAGCACCTTTCATTCAGTCAGTAGCTTCAATCATTTCTGGACATTTTTCAATGGCAAAAATCAATGAATATTGTAAATGCACAAACAGTAATTTCTCCGCATTGCAAGGTGCAATTCTGAAATTTTTTGCTTTTTCCTGCTCCTCTTAGCATGATAAAGAAGATTCAAAGAGAGTGAGATGCCAGCTCCTTTCATTCAGTCAGTAGCTTCAATCATTTCTGGACGTTTTTCAATGGCAAAAATCAATGAATATTGTAAATGCACAAACAGTAATTTCTCCGCATTGCAAGGTGCAATTCTGAAATTTTTTGCTTTTTCCTGCTCCTCTTAGCATGATAAAGAAGATTCAAAGAGAGTGAGGTGCCAGCTCCTTTCATTCAGTCAGGAGCTTCAAACATTTCTGGTATATGAATAACATGTTTTTCAATGGCAAAAATCAATGAATATTGTAAATGCACAAACAGTAATTTCTCCGCATTGCAAGGTGCAATTCGGAAATTTTTTGCTTTTTCCTGCTCCTCTTAGCATGATAAAGAAGATTCAAAGAGAGTGAGATGCCAGCTCCTTTCATTCAGTCAGTAGCTTCAATCATTTCTGGACGTTTTTCAATGGCAAAAATCAATGAATATTGTAAATGCACAAACAGTAATTTCTCCGCATTGCAAGGTGCAATTCTGAAATCTTTTGTTTTTTCCTGCTCCTCTTAGCATGATAAAGAAGATTCAAAGAGAGTGAGATGCCAGCTCCTTTCATTCAGTCAGTAGCTTCAAACATTTCTGGTATATGAATAACATGATGTTTTTCAATGGCAAAAATCAATGAATTTTGTAAATGCACAAACAGTTATTTCTCCGCATTGCAAAGGCGCAATTCTGAAATTTTTTGCTTTTTCCTGCTCCTCTTAGCATGATAAAGAAGATTCAAAGAGAGTGAGATGCCAGCTCCTTTCATTCAGTCAGTAGCTTCAATCATTTCTGGACATTTTTCAATGGCAAAAATCAATGAATATTGTAAATGCACAAACAGTAATTTCTCCGCATTGCAAGGTGCAATTCTGAAATTTTTTGCTTTTTCCTGCTCCTCTTAGCATGATAAAGAAGATTCAAAGAGAGTGAGATGCCAGCTCCTTTCATTCAGTCAGTAGCTTCAATCATTTCTGGACGTTTTTCAATGGCAAAAATAAATGAATATTGTAAATGCACAAACAGTAATTTCTCCGCATTGCAAGGTGCAATTCTGAAATTTTTTGCTTTTTCCTGCTCCTCTTAGCATGATAAAGAAGATTCAAAGAGAGTGAGATGCCAGCTCCTTTCATTCAGTCAGTAGCTTCAATCATTTCTGGACGTTTTTCAATGGCAAAAATCAATGAATATTGTAAATGCACAAACAGTAATTTCTCCGCATTGCAAGGTGCAATTCTGAAATTTTTTGCTTTTTCCTGCTCCTCTTAGCATGATAAAGAAGATTCAAAGAGAGTGAGATGCCAGCTCCTTTCATTCAGTCAGTAGCTTCAATCATTTCTGGACGTTTTTCAATGGCAAAAATCAATGAATATTGTAAATGCACAAACAGTAATTTCTCCGCATTGCAAGGTGCAATTCTGAAATTTTTTGCTTTTTCCTGCTCCTCTTAGCATGATAAAGAAGATTCAAAGAGAGTGAGATGTCAGCTCCTTTCATTCAGTCAGTAGCTTCAAACATTTCTGGTATATGAATAACATGATGTTTTTCAATGGCAAAAATCAATGAATATTGTAAATGCACAAACAGTAATTTCTCCGCATTGCAAGGAGCAATTCTGAAATTTTTTGCTTTTTCCTGCTCCTCTTAGCATGATAAAGAAGATTCAAAGAGAGTGAGATGCCAGCTCCTTTCATTCAGTCAGTAGCTTCAATCATTTCTGGTATATGAATAACATGATGTTTTTCAATGGCAAAAATCAATGAATTTTGTAAATGCACAAACAGTAATTTCTCAGCATTGCAAGGTGCAATTCTGAAATTTTTTGCTTTTTCCTGCTCCTCTTAGCATGATAAAGAAGATTCAAAGAGAGTGAGATGCCAGCTCCTTTCATTGTCAGTAGCTTCAATCATTTCTTGACGATTTTCAATGGCAAAAATCAATGAATATTGTAAATGCACAAACAGAAATTTCTCCGCATTGCAAGGTGCAATTCTGAAATTTTTTGCTTTTTCCTGCTCCTCTTAGCATTATGAAGAAGATTCAAAGAGAGTGAGATACCAGCTCCTTTCATTCAGTCAATAGCTTCAAACATTTCTGGTATATGAATAACATGATGTTTTTCAATGGCAAAAATCAATGAATATTGTAAATGCACAAACAGTAATTTCTCCGCATTGCAAGGTGCAATTCTGAAATTTTTTGCTTTTTCTTGCTCCTCTTAGCATGATAAAGAAGATTCAAAGAGAGTGAGATGCCAGCTCCTTTCTTTCAGTCAGTAGCTTCAATCATTTCTGGACGTTTTTCAATGGCAAAAATCATTGAATATTGTAAATGCACAAACAGTAATTTCTCCGCATTGCAAGGTGCAATTCTGAAATTTTTTACTTTTTCCTGCTCCTCTTAGCATGATAAAGAAGATTCAAAGAGAGTGAGATGCCAGCTCTTTTCATTCAGTCAGTAGCTTCAATCATTTCTGGACGTTTTTCAATTGCAAAAATCAATGAATATTGTAAATGCACAAACAGTAATTTCTCCGCATTGCAAGGTGCAATTCTGAAATTTTTTGCTTTTTCCTGCTCCTCTTAGCATGATAAAGAAGATTCAAAGAGAGTGAGATGCCAGCTCCTTTCATTCAGTCAGTAGCTTCAATCATTTCTGGACTTTTTTCAATGGCAAAAATAAATGAATATTGTAAATGCACAAACAGTAATTTCTCCGCATTGCAAGGTGCAATTCTGAAATTTTTTGCTTTTTCCTGCTCCTCTTAGCATGATAAAGAAGATTCAAAGAGAGTGAGATGCCAGCTCCTTTCATTCAGTCAGTAGCTTCAATCATTTCTGGACGTTTTTCAATGGCAAAAATCAATGAATATTGTAAATGCACAAACAGTAATTTCTCCGCATTGCAAGGTGCAATTCTGAAATTTTTTGCTTTTTCCTGCTCCTCTTAGCATGATAAAGAAGATTCAAAGAGAGTGAGATGCCAGCTCCTTTCATTCAGTCAGTAGCTTCAATCATTTCTGGACGTTTTTCAATGGCAAAAATCAATGAATATTGTAAATGCACAAACAGTAATTTCTCCGCATTGCAAGGTGCAATTCTGAAATTTTTTGCTTTTTCCTGCTCCTCTTAGCATGATAAAGAAGATTCAAAGAGAGTGAGATGTCAGCTCCTTTCATTCAGTCAGTAGCTTCAAACATTTCTGGTATATGAATAACATGATGTTTTTCAATGGCAAAAATCAATGAATATTGTAAATGCACAAACAGTAATTTCTCCGCATTGCAAGGAGCAATTCTGAAATTTTTTGCTTTTTCCTGCTCCTCTTAGCATGATAAAGAAGATTCAAAGAGAGTGAGATGCCAGCTCCTTTCATTCAGTCAGTAGCTTCAATCATTTCTGGTATATGAATAACATGATGTTTTTCAATGGCAAAAATCAATGAATTTTGTAAATGCACAAACAGTAATTTCTCAGCATTGCAAGGTGCAATTCTGAAATTTTTTGCTTTTTCCTGCTCCTCTTAGCATGATAAAGAAGATTCAAAGAGAGTGAGATGCCAGCTCCTTTCATTGTCAGTAGCTTCAATCATTTCTTGACGATTTTCAATGGCAAAAATCAATGAATATTGTAAATGCACAAACAGAAATTTCTCCGCATTGCAAGGTGCAATTCTGAAATTTTTTGCTTTTTCCTGCTCCTCTTAGCATTATGAAGAAGATTCAAAGAGAGTGAGATACCAGCTCCTTTCATTCAGTCAATAGCTTCAAACATTTCTGGTATATGAATAACATGATGTTTTTCAATGGCAAAAATCAATGAATATTGTAAATGCACAAACAGTAATTTCTCCGCATTGCAAGGTGCAATTCTGAAATTTTTTGCTTTTTCTTGCTCCTCTTAGCATGATAAAGAAGATTCAAAGAGAGTGAGATGCCAGCTCCTTTCTTTCAGTCAGTAGCTTCAATCATTTCTGGACGTTTTTCAATGGCAAAAATCATTGAATATTGTAAATGCACAAACAGTAATTTCTCCGCATTGCAAGGTGCAATTCTGAAATTTTTTACTTTTTCCTGCTCCTCTTAGCATGATAAAGAAGATTCAAAGAGAGTGAGATGCCAGCTCTTTTCATTCAGTCAGTAGCTTCAATCATTTCTGGACGTTTTTCAATTGCAAAAATCAATGAATATTGTAAATGCACAAACAGTAATTTCTCCGCATTGCAAGGTGCAATTCTGAAATTTTTTGCTTTTTCCTGCTCCTCTTAGCATGATAAAGAAGATTCAAAGAGAGTGAGATGCCAGCTCCTTTCATTCAGTCAGTAGCTTCAATCATTTCTGGACTTTTTTCAATGGCAAAAATCAATGAATATTGTAAATGCACAAACAGTAATTTCTCCGCATTGCAAGGTGCAATTCTGAAATTTTTTGCTTTTTCCTGCTCATCTTAGCATGATAAAGAAGATTCAAAGAGAGTGAGATGCCAGCTCCTTTCCTTCAGTCAGTAGCTTCAATCATTTCTGGTATATGAATAACATGATGTTTTTCAATGGCAAAAATCAATGAATTTTGTAAATGCACAAACAGTAATTTCTCCGCATTGCAAGGTGCAATTCTGAAATTTTTTGCTTTTTCCTGCTCCTCTTAGCATGATAAAGAAGATTCAAAGAGAGTGAGATGCCAGCTCCTTTCATTCAGTCAGTAGCTTCAATCATTTCTGGTATATGAATAACATGATGTTTTTCAATGGCAAAAATCAATGAATTTTGTAAATGCACAAACAGTAATTTCTCAGCATTGCAAGGTGCAATTCTGAAATTTTTTGCTTTTTCCTGCTCCTCTTAGCATGATAAAGAAGATTCAAAGAGAGTGAGATGCCAGCTCCTTTCATTGTCAGTAGCTTCAATCATTTCTTGACATTTTTCAATGGCAAAAATCAATGAATATTGTAAATGCACAAACAGTAATTTCTCTGCATTGCAAGGTGCAATTCTGAAATTTTTTGCTTTTTCCTGCTCCTCTTAGCATGATAAAGAAGATTCAAAGAGAGTGAGATGCCAGCTCCTTTCCTTCAGTCAGTAGCTTCAATCATTTCTGGTATATGAATAACATGATATTTTTCAATGGCAAAAATCAATGAATTTTGTAAATGCACAAACAGTAATTTCTCCGCATTGCAAGGTGCAATTCTGAAATTTTTTGCTTTTTCCTGCTCCTCTTAGCATGATAAAGAAGATTCAAAGAGAGTGAGATGCCAGCTCCTTTCATTCAGTCAGTAGCTTCAATCATTTCTGGTATATGAATAACATGATGTTTTTCAATGGCAAAAATCAATGAATTTTGTAAATGCACAAACAGTAATTTCTCAGCATTGCAAGGTGCAATTCTGAAATTTTTTGCTTTTTCCTGCTCCTCTTAGCATGATAAAGAAGATTCAAAGAGAGTGAGATGCCAGCTCCTTTCATTGTCAGTAGCTTCAATCATTTCTTGACGTTTTTCAATGGCAAAAATCAATGAATATTGTAAATGCACAAACAGTAATTTCTCCGCATTGCAAGGTGCAATTCTGAAATTTTTTGCTTTTTCCTGCTCCTCTTAGCATTATGAAGAAGATTCAAAGAGAGTGAGATACCAGCTCCTTTCATTCAGTCAGTAGCTTCAAACATTTCTGGTATATGAATAACATGATGTTTTTCAATGGCAAAAATCAAAGAATATTGTAAATGCACAAACAGTAATTTCTCCGCATTGCAAGGTGCAATTCTGAAATTTTTTGCTTTTTCCTGCTCCTCTTAGCATGATAAAGAAGATTCAAAGAGAGTGAGATGCCAGCTCCTTTCATTCAGTCAGTAGCTTCAATCATTTCTGGACGTTTTTCAATGGCAAAAATCAATGAATATTGTAAATGCACAAACTGTAATTTCTCCGCATTGCAAGGTGCAATTCTGAAATTTTTTGCTTTTTCCTGCTCCTCTTAGCATGATAAAGAAGATTCAAAGAGAGTGAGATGCCAGCTCCTTTCATTCAGTCAGTAGCTTCAATCATTTCTGGACGTTTTTCAATGGCAAAAATCAATGAATATTGTAAATGCACAAACAGTAATTTCTCCGCATTGCAAGGTGCAATTCTGAAATTTTTTGCTTTTTCCTGCTCCTCTTAGCATGATAAAGAAGATTCAAAGAGAGTGAGATGCCAGCTCCTTTCATTCAGTCAGTAGCTTCAATCATTTCTGGACGTTTTTCAATGGCAAAAATCAATGAATATTGTAAATGCACAAACAGTAATTTCTCCGCATTGCAAAGTGCAATTCTGGAATTTTTTGCTTTTTCCTGCTCCTCTTAGCATGATAAAGAAGATTCAAAGAGAGTGAGATGTCAGCTCCTTTCATTCAGTCAGTAGCTTCAAACATTTCTGGTATATGAATAACATGATGTTTTTCAATGGCAAAAATCAATGAATATTGTAAATGCACAAACAGTAATTTCTCCGCATTGCAAGGTGCAATTCTGAAATTTTTTGCTTTTTCCTGCTCCTCTTAGCATGATAAAGAAGATTCAAAGAGAGTGAGATGCCAGCTCCTTTCATTCAGTCAGTAGCTTCAATCATTTCTGGTATATGAATAACATGATGTTTTTCAATGGCAAAAATCAATGAATTTTGTAAATGCACAAACAGTAATTTCTCAGCATTGCAAGGTGCAATTCTGAAATTTTTTGCTTTTTCCTGCTCCTCTTAGCATGATAAAGAAGATTCAAAGAGAGTGAGATGCCAGCTCCTTTCATTGTCAGTAGCTTCAATCATTTCTGGACGTTTTTCAATGGCAAAAATCAATGAATATTGTAAATGCACAAACAGTAATTTCTCCGCATTGCAAGGTGCAATTCTGAAATTTTTTGCTTTTTCCTGCTCCTCTTAGCATGATAAAGAAGATTCAAAGAGAGTGAGATGCCAGCTCCTTTCATTCAGTCAGTAGCTTCAATCATTTCTGGACGTTTTTCAATGGCAAAAATCAATGAATATTGTAAATGCACAAACAGTAATTTCTCCGCATTGCAAGGTGCAATTCTGAAATTTTTTGCTTTTCCCTGCTCCTCTTAGCATGATAAAGAAGATTCAAAGAGAGTGAGATGTCAGCTCCTTTCATTCAGTCAGTAGCTTCAAACATTTCTGGTATATGAATAACATGATGTTTTTCAATGGCAAAAATCAATGAATATTGTAAATGCACAAACAGTAATTTCTCCGCATTGCAAGGTGCAATTCTGAAATTTTTTGCTTTTTCCTGCTCCTCTTAGCATGATAAAGAAGATTCAAAGAGAGTGAGATGCCAGCTCCTTTCATTCAGTCAGTAGCTTCAATCATTTCTGGTATATGAATAACATGATGTTTTTCAATGGCAAAAATCAATGAATTTTGTAAATGCACAAACAGTAATTTCTCAGCATTGCAAGGTGCAATTCTGAAATTTTTTGCTTTTTCCTGCTCCTCTTAGCATGATAAAGAAGATTCAAAGAGAGTGAGATGCCAGCTCCTTTCATTGTCAGTAGCTTCAATCATTTCTTGACGATTTTCAATGGCAAAAATCAATGAATATTGTAAATGCACAAACAGAAATTTCTCCGCATTGCAAGGTGCAATTCTGAAATTTTTTGCTTTTTCCTGCTCCTCTTAGCATTATGAAGAAGATTCAAAGAGAGTGAGATACCAGCTCCTTTCATTCAGTCAGTAGCTTCAAACATTTCTGGTATATGAATAACATGATGTTTTTCAATGGCAAAAATCAATGAATATTGTAAATGCACAAACAGTAATTTCTCCGCATTGCAAGGTGCAATTCTGAAATTTTTTGCTTTTTCTTGCTCCTCTTAGCATGATAAAGAAGATTCAAAGAGAGTGAGATGCCAGCTCCTTTCTTTCAGTCAGTAGCTTCAATCATTTCTGGACGTTTTTCAATGGCAAAAATCATTGAATATTGTAAATACACAAACAGTAATTTCTCCGCATTGCAAGGTGCAATTCTGAAATTTTTTACTTTTTCCTGCTCCTCTTAGCATGATAAAGAAGATTCAAAGAGAGTGAGATGCCAGCTCTTTTCATTCAGTCAGTAGCTTCAATCATTTCTGGACGTTTTTCAATTGCAAAAATCAATGAATATTGTAAATGCACAAACAGTAATTTCTCCGCATTGCAAGGTGCAATTCTGAAATTTTTTGCTTTTTCCTGCTCCTCTTAGCATGATAAAGAAGATTCAAAGAGAGTGAGATGCCAGCTCCTTTCATTCAGTCAGTAGCTTCAATCATTTCTGGTATATGAATAACATGATGTTTTTCAATGGCAAAAATCAATGAATTTTGTAAATGCACAAACAGTAATTTCTCAGCATTGCAAGGTGCAATTCTGAAATTTTTTGCTTTTTCCTGCTCCTCTTAGCATGATAAAGAAGATTCAAAGAGAGTGAGATGCCAGCTCCTTTCATTGTCAGTAGCTTCAATCATTTCTTGACGTTTTTCAATGGCAAAAATCAATGAATATTGTAAATGCACAAACAGTAATTTCTCCGCATTGCAAGGTGCAATTCTGAAATTTTTTGCTTTTTCCTGCTCCTCTTAGCATGATAAAGAAGATTCAAAGAGAGTGAGATGCCAGCTCCTTTCATTCAGTCAGTAGCTTCAATCATTTCTGGACTTTTTTCAATGGCAAAAATCAATGAATATTGTAAATGCACAAACAGTAATTTCTCCGCATTGCAAGGTGCAATTCTGAAATTTTTTGCTTTTTCCTGCTCCTCTTAGCATGATAAAGAAGATTCAAAGAGAGTGAGATGCCAGCTCCTTTCCTTCAGTCAGTAGCTTCAATCATTTCTGGTATATGAATAACATGATATTTTTCAATGGCAAAAATCAATGAATTTTGTAAATGCACAAACAGTAATTTCTCCGCATTGCAAGGTGCAATTCTGAAATTTTTTGCTTTTTCCTGCTCCTCTTAGCATGATAAAGAAGATTCAAAGAGAGTGAGATGCCAGCTCCTTTCATTCAGTCAGTAGCTTCAATCATTTCTGGTATATGAATAACATGATGTTTTTCAATGGCAAAAATCAATGAATTTTGTAAATGCACAAACAGTAATTTCTCAGCATTGCAAGGTGCAATTCTGAAATTTTTTGCTTTTTCCTGCTCCTCTTAGCATGATAAAGAAGATTCAAAGAGAGTGAGATGCCAGCTCCTTTCATTGTCAGTAGCTTCAATCATTTCTTGACGTTTTTCAATGGCAAAAATCAATGAATATTGTAAATGCACAAACAGTAATTTCTCCGCATTGCAAGGTGCAATTCTGAAATTTTTTGCTTTTTCCTGCTCCTCTTAGCATTATGAAGAAGATTCAAAGAGAGTGAGATACCAGCTCCTTTCATTCAGTCAGTAGCTTCAAACATTTCTGGTATATGAATAACATGATGTTTTTCAATGGCAAAAATCAATGAATTTTGTAAATGCACAAACAGTAATTTCTCCGCATTGCAAGGTGCAATTCTGAAATTTTTTGCTTTTTCCTGCTCCTCTTAGCATGATAAAGAAGATTCAAAGAGAGTGAGATGCCAGCTCCTTTCATTCAGTCAGTAGCTTCAATCATTTCTGGTATATGAATAACATGATGTTTTTCAATGGCAAAAATCAATGAATTTTGTAAATGCACAAACAGTAATTTCTCAGCATTGCAAGGTGCAATTCTGAAATTTTTTGCTTTTTCCTGCTCCTCTTAGCATGATAAAGAAGATTCAAAGAGAGTGAGATGCCAGCTCCTTTCATTCAGTCAGTAGCTTCAATCATTTCTGGACGTTTTTCAATGGCAAAAATCAATGAATATTGTAAATGCACAAACTGTAATTTCTCCGCATTGCAAGGTGCAATTCTGAAATTTTTTGCTTTTTCCTGCTCCTCTTAGCATGATAAAGAAGATTCAAAGAGAGTGAGATGCCAGCTCCTTTCATTCAGTCAGTAGCTTCAATCATTTCTGGACGTTTTTCAATGGCAAAAATCAATGAATATTGTAAATGCACAAACAGTAATTTCTCCGCATTGCAAGGTGCAATTCTGAAATTTTTTGCTTTTTCCTGCTCCTCTTAGCATGATAAAGAAGATTCAAAGAGAGTGAGATGCCAGCTCCTTTCATTCAGTCAGTAGCTTCAATCATTTCTGGATGTTTTTCAATGGCAAAAATCAATGAATATTGTAAATGCACAAACAGTAATTTCTCCGCATTGCAAGGTGCAATTCTGGAATTTTTTGCTTTTTCCTGCTCCTCTTAGCATGATAAAGAAGATTCAAAGAGAGTGAGATGTCAGCTCCTTTCATTCAGTCAGTAGCTTCAAACATTTCTGGTATATGAATAACATGATGTTTTTCAATGGCAAAAATCAATGAATATTGTAAATGCACAAACAGTAATTTCTCCGCATTGCAAGGTGCAATTCTGGAATTTTTTGCTTTTTCCTGCTCCTCTTAGCATGATAAAGAAGATTCAAAGAGAGTGAGATGTCAGCTCCTTTCATTCAGTCAGTAGCTTCAAACATTTCTGGTATATGAATAACATGATGTTTTTCAATGGCAAAAATCAATGAATATTGTAAATGCACAAACAGTAATTTCTCCGCATTGCAAGGTGCAATTCTGAAATTTTTTGCTTTTTCCTGCTCCTCTTAGCATGATAAAGAAGATTCAAAGAGAGTGAGATGCCAGCTCCTTTCATTCAGTCAGTAGCTTCAATCATTTCTGGTATATGAATAACATGATGTTATTCAATGGCAAAAATCAATGAATTTTGTAAATGCACAAACAGTAATTTCTCAGCATTGCAAGGTGCAATTCTGAAATTTTTTGCTTTTTCCTGCTCCTCTTAGCATGATAAAGAAGATTCAAAGAGAGTGAGATGCCAGCTCCTTTCATTGTCAGTAGCTTCAATCATTTCTGGACGTTTTTCAATGGCAAAAATCAATGAATATTGTAAATGCACAAACAGTAATTTCTCCGCATTGCAAGGTGCAATTCTGAAATTTTTTGCTTTTTCCTGCTCCTCTTAGCATGATAAAGAAGATTCAAAGAGAGTGAGATGCCAGCTCCTTTCATTCAGTCAGTAGCTTCAATCATTTCTGGTATATGAATAACATGATGTTTTTCAATCGCAAAAATCAATGAATATTGTAAATGCACAAACAGTAATTTCTCCGCATTGCAAGGTGCAATTCTGAAATTTTTTGCTTTTTCCTGCTCCTCTTAGCATGATAAAGAAGATTCAAAGAGAGTGAGATGCCAGCTCCTTTCATTCAGTCAGTAGCTTCAATCATTTCTGGACGTTTTTCAATGGCAAAAATCAATGAATAATGTAAATGCACAAACAGTAATTTCTCCGCATTGCAAGGTGCAATTCTGAAATTTTTTGCTTTTTCCTGCTCCTCTTAGCATGATAAAGAAGATTCAAAGAGAGTGAGATGCCAGCTCCTTTCCTTCAGTCAGTAGCGTCAATCATTTCTGGCATATGAATAACATGATGTTTTTCAATGGCAAAAATCAATGAATTTTGTAAATGCACAAACAGTAATTTCTCCGCATTGCAAGGCGCAATTCTGAAATTTTTTGCTTTTTCCTGCTCCTCTTAGCATGATAAAGAAGATTCAAAGAGAGTGAGATGCCAGCTCCTTTCATTCAGTCAGTAGCTTCAATCATTTCTGGACATTTTTCAATGGCAAAAATCAATGAATATTGTAAATGCACAAACAGTAATTTCTCCGCATTGCAAGGTGCAATTCTGAAATTTTTTGCTTTTTCCTGCTCCTCTTAGCATGATAAAGAAGATTCAAAGAGAGTGAGATGACAGCTCCTTTCATTCAGTCAGTAGCTTCAATCATTTCTGGACGTTTTTCAATGGCAAAAATCAATGAATATTGTAAGTGCACAAACAGTAATTTCTCCGCATTGCAAGGTGCAATTCTGAAATTTTTTGCTTTTTCCTGCTCCTCTTAGCATGATAAAGAAGATTCAAAGAGAGTGAGGTGCCAGCTCCTTTCATTCAGTCTGGAGCTTCAAACATTTCTGGTATATGAATAACATGTTTTTCAATGGCAAAAATCAATGAATATTGTAAATGCACAAACAGTAATTTCTCCGCATTGCAAGGTGCAATTCTGAAATTTTTTGCTTTTTCCTGCTCCTCTTAGCATGATAAAGAAGATTCAAAGAGAGTGAGATGCCAGCTCCTTTCATTCAGTCAGTAGCTTCAATCATTTCTGGACGTTTTTCAATGGCAAAAATCAATGAATATTGTAAATGCACAAACAGTAATTTCTCCGCATTGCAAGGTGCAATTCTGAAATTTTTTGCTTTTTCCTGCTCCTCTTAGCATGATAAAGAAGATTCAAAGAGAGTGAGATGCCAGCTCCTTTCATTCAGTCAGTAGCTTCAATCATTTCTGGACGTTTTTCAATGGCAAAAATCAATGAATATTGTAAATGCACAAACTGTAATTTCTCCGCATTGCAAGGTGCAATTCTGAAATTTTTTGCTTTTTCCTGCTCCTCTTAGCATGATAAAGAAGATTCAAAGAGAGTGAGATGCCAGCTCCTTTCATTCAGTCAGTAGCTTCAATCATTTCTGGACGTTTTTCAATGGCAAAAATCAATGAATATTGTAAATGCACAAACAGTAATTTCTCCGCATTGCAATGTGCAATTCTGAAATTTTTTGCTTTTTCCTGCTCCTCTTAGCATGATAAAGAAGATTCAAAGAGAGTGAGATGCCAGCTCCTTTCATTCAGTCAGTAGCTTCAAACATTTCTGGTATATGAATAACATGATGTTTTTCAATGGCAAAAATCAATGAATATTGTAAATGCACAAACAGTAATTTCTCCGCATTGCAAGGTGCAATTCTGAAATTTTTTGCTTTTTCCTGCTCCTCTTAGCATGATAAAGAAGATTCAAAGAGAGTGAGATGCCAGCTCCTTTCGTTCAGTCAGTAGCTTCAATCATTTCTGGACGTTTTTCAATGGCAAAAATCCTTGAATATTATAAATGCACAAACAGTAATTTCTCCGCATTGCAAGGTGCAATTCTGAAATTTTTTACTTTTTCCTGCTCCTCTTAGCATGATAAAGAAGATTCAAAGAGAGTGAGATGCCAGCTCCTTTCATTCAGTCAGTAGCTTCAATCATTTCTGGTATATGAATAACATGATGTTTTTCAATGGCAAAAATCAATGAACATTGTAAATGCACAAACAGTAATTTCTCCGCATTGCAAGGTGCAATTCTGAAATTTTTTGCTTTTTCCTGCTCCTCTTAGCATGATAAAGAAGATTCAAAGAGAGTGAGATGCCAGCTCCTTTCATTCAGTCAGGAGCTTCAATCATTTCTGGACGTTTTTCAATGGCAAAAATCAATGAATATTGTAAATGCACAAACAGTAATTTCTCCGCATTGCAAGGTGCAATTCTGAAATTTTTTGCTTTTTCCTGCTCCTCTTAGCATGATAAACAAGATTCAAAGAGAGAGAGATGCCAGCTCCTTTCATTCAGTCAGTAGCTTCAATCATTTCTGGACGTTTTTCAATGGCAAAAATCATTGAATATTGTAAATGCACAAACAGTAATTTCTCCGCAATGCAAGGTGCAATTCTGAAATTTTTTACTTTTTCCTGCTCCTCTTAGCATGATAAAGAAGATTCAAAGAGAGTGAGATGCCAGCTCCTTTCATTCAGTCAGTAGCTTCAATCATTTCTGGTATATGAATAACATGATGTTTTTCAATCGCAAAAATCAATGAATATTGTAAATGCACAAACAGTAATTTCTCCGCATTGCAAGGTGCAATTCTGAAATTTTTTGCTTTTTCCTGCTCCTCTTAGCATGATAAAGAAGATTCAAAGAGAGTGAGATGCCAGCTCCTTTCATTCAGTCAGTAGCTTCAATCATTTCTGGATGTTTTTCAATGGCAAAAATCAATGAATATTGTAAATGCACAAACAGTAATTTCTCCACATTGCAAGGTGCAATTCTGAAATTTTTTGCTTTTTCCTGCTCCTCTTAGCATGATAAAGAAGATTCAAAGAGAGTGAGATGCCAGCTCCTTTCCTTCAGTCAGTAGCTTCAATCATTTCTGGTATATGAATAACATGATGTTTTTCAATGGCAAAAATCAATGAATTTTGTAAATGCACAAACAGTAATTTCTCCGCATTGCAAGGCGCAATTCTGAAATTTTTTGCTTTTTCCTGCTCCTCTTAGCATGATAAAGAAGATTCAAAGAGAGTGAGATGCCAGCTCCTTTCATTCAGTCAGTAGCTTCAATCATTTCTGGACATTTTTCAATGGCAAAAATCAATGAATATTGTAAATGCACAAACAGTAATTTCTCCGCATTGCAAGGTGCAATTCTGAAATTTTTTGCTTTTCCTGCTCCTCTTAGCATGATAAAGAAGATTCAAAGAGAGTGAGATGCCAGCTCCTTTCATTCAGTCAGTAGCTTCAATCATTTCTGGACGTTTTTCAATGGCAAAAATCAATGAATATTGTAAATGCACAAACAGTAATTTCTCCGCATTGCAAGGTGCAAGTCTGAAATTTTTGCTTTTTTCTGCTCCTCTTAGCTTGATAAAGAAGATTCAAAGAGAGTGAGATGCCAGCTCCTTTCATTCAGTCAGTAGCTTCAATCATTTCTGGACGTTTTTCAATGGCAAAAATCAATGAATATTGTAAATGCACAAACTGTAATTTCTCCGCATTGCAAGGTGCAATTCTGAAATTTTTTGCTTTTTCCTGCTCCTCTTAGCATGATAAAGAAGATTCAAAGAGAGTGAGATGCCAGCTCCTTTCATTCAGTCAGTAGCTTCAATCATTTCTGGTATATGAATAACATGATGTTTTTCAATAGCAAAAATCAATGAATATTGTAAATGCACAAACAGTAATTTCTCCGCATTGCAAGGGGCAATTCTGAAATTTTTTGCTTTTTCCTGCTAGTCTTAGCATGATAAAGAAGATTCAAAGAGAGTGAGATGCCAGCTCCTTTCATTCAGTCAGTAGCTTCAATCATTTCTGGACGTTTTTCAATGGCAAAAATCAATGAATATTGTAAATGCACAAACAGTAATTTCTCCGCATTGCAAGGTGCAATTCTGAAATTTTTTGCTTTTTCCTGCTCCTCTTAGCATGATAAACAAGATTCAAAGAGAGTGAGATGCCAGCTCCTTTCATTCAGTCAGTAGCTTCAATCATTTCTGGACGTTTTTCAATGGCAAAAATCATTGAATATTGTAAATGCACAAACAGTAATTTCTCCGCATTGCAAGGTGCAATTCTGAAATTTTTAACTTTTTCCTGCTCCTCTTAGCATGATAAAGAAGATTCAAAGAGAGTGAGATGCCAGCTCCTTTCATTCAGTCAGTAGCTTCAATCATTTCTGGTATATGAATAACATGATGTTTTTCAATCGCAAAAATCAATGAATATTGTAAATGCACAAACAGTAATTTCTCCGCCTTTCAAGGTGCAATTCTGAAATTTTTTGCTTTTTCCTGCTCCTCTTAGCATGATAAAGAAGATTCAAAGAGAGTGAGATGCCAGCTCCTTTCATTCAGTCAGTAGCTTCAATCATTTCTGGACGTTTTTCAATGGCAAAAATCAATGAATATTGTAAATGCACAAACAGTAATTTCTCCGCATTGCAAGGTGCAATTCTGAAATTTTTTGCTTTTTCCTGCTCCTCTTAGCATGATAAAGAAGATTCAAAGAGAGTGAGATGCCAGCTCCTTTCATTCAGTCAGTAGCTTCAATCATTTCTGGTATATGAATAACATGATGTTTTTCAATGGCAAAAATCAATGAATATTGTAAATGCACAAACAGTAATTTCTCCGCATTGCAAGGTGCAATTCTGAAATTTTTTGCTTTTTCCTGCTCCTCTTAGCATGATAAAGAAGATTCAAAGAGAGTGAGATGCCAGCTCCTTTCATTCAGTCAGTAGCTTCAATCATTTCTGGATGTTTTTCAATGGCAAAAATCAATGAATATTGTAAATGCACAAACAGTAATTTCTCCGCATTGCAAGGTGCAATTCTGAAATTTTTTGCTTTTTCCTGCTCCTCTTAGCATGATAAAGAAGATTCAAAGAGAGTGAGATGCCAGCTCCTTTCATTCAGTCAGTAGCTTCAATCATTTCTGGACGTTTTTCAATGGCAAAAATCAATGAATAATGTAAATGCACAAACAGTAATTTCTCCGCATTGCAAGGTGCAATTCTGAAATTTTTTGCTTTTTCCTGCTCCTCTTAGCATGATAAAGAAGATTCAAAGAGAGTGAGATGCCAGCTCCTTTCCTTCAGTCAGTAGCGTCAATCATTTCTGGCATATGAATAACATGATGTTTTTCAATGGCAAAAATCAATGAATTTTGTAAATGCACAAACAGTAATTTCTCCGCATTGCAAGGCGCAATTCTGAAATTTTTTGCTTTTTCCTGCTCCTCTTAGCATGATAAAGAAGATTCAAAGAGAGTGAGATGCCAGCTCCTTTCATTCAGTCAGTAGCTTCAATCATTTCTGGACATTTTTCAATGGCAAAAATCAATGAATATTGTAAATGCACAAACAGTAATTTCTCCGCATTGCAAGGTGCAATTCTGAAATTTTTTGCTTTTTCCTGCTCCTCTTAGCATGATAAAGAAGATTCAAAGAGAGTGAGATGACAGCTCCTTTCATTCAGTCAGTAGCTTCAATCATTTCTGGACGTTTTTCAATGGCAAAAATCAATGAATATTGTAAGTGCACAAACAGTAATTTCTCCGCATTGCAAGGTGCAATTCTGAAATTTTTTGCTTTTTCCTGCTCCTCTTAGCATGATAAAGAAGATTCAAAGAGAGTGAGGTGCCAGCTCCTTTCATTCAGTCTGGAGCTTCAAACATTTCTGGTATATGAATAACATGTTTTTCAATGGCAAAAATCAATGAATATTGTAAATGCACAAACAGTAATTTCTCCGCATTGCAAGGTGCAATTCTGAAATTTTTTGCTTTTTCCTGCTCCTCTTAGCATGATAAAGAAGATTCAAAGAGAGTGAGATGCCAGCTCCTTTCATTCAGTCAGTAGCTTCAATCATTTCTGGACGTTTTTCAATGGCAAAAATCAATGAATATTGTAAATGCACAAACAGTAATTTCTCCGCATTGCAAGGTGCAATTCTGAAATTTTTTGCTTTTTCCTGCTCCTCTTAGCATGATAAAGAAGATTCAAAGAGAGTGAGATGCCAGCTCCTTTCATTCAGTCAGTAGCTTCAATCATTTCTGGACGTTTTTCAATGGCAAAAATCAATGAATATTGTAAATGCACAAACTGTAATTTCTCCGCATTGCAAGGTGCAATTCTGAAATTTTTTGCTTTTTCCTGCTCCTCTTAGCATGATAAAGAAGATTCAAAGAGAGTGAGATGCCAGCTCCTTTCATTCAGTCAGTAGCTTCAATCATTTCTGGACGTTTTTCAATGGCAAAAATCAATGAATATTGTAAATGCACAAACAGTAATTTCTCCGCATTGCAATGTGCAATTCTGAAATTTTTTGCTTTTTCCTGCTCCTCTTAGCATGATAAAGAAGATTCAAAGAGAGTGAGATGCCAGCTCCTTTCATTCAGTCAGTAGCTTCAAACATTTCTGGTATATGAATAACATGATGTTTTTCAATGGCAAAAATCAATGAATATTGTAAATGCACAAACAGTAATTTCTCCGCATTGCAAGGTGCAATTCTGAAATTTTTTGCTTTTTCCTGCTCCTCTTAGCATGATAAAGAAGATTCAAAGAGAGTGAGATGCCAGCTCCTTTCGTTCAGTCAGTAGCTTCAATCATTTCTGGACGTTTTTCAATGGCAAAAATCCTTGAATATTATAAATGCACAAACAGTAATTTCTCCGCATTGCAAGGTGCAATTCTGAAATTTTTTACTTTTTCCTGCTCCTCTTAGCATGATAAAGAAGATTCAAAGAGAGTGAGATGCCAGCTCCTTTCATTCAGTCAGTAGCTTCAATCATTTCTGGTATATGAATAACATGATGTTTTTCAATGGCAAAAATCAATGAACATTGTAAATGCACAAACAGTAATTTCTCCGCATTGCAAGGTGCAATTCTGAAATTTTTTGCTTTTTCCTGCTCCTCTTAGCATGATAAAGAAGATTCAAAGAGAGTGAGATGCCAGCTCCTTTCATTCAGTCAGGAGCTTCAATCATTTCTGGACGTTTTTCAATGGCAAAAATCAATGAATATTGTAAATGCACATACAGTAATTTCTCCGCATTGCAAGGTGCAATTCTGAAATTTTTTGCTTTTTCCTGCTCCTCTTAGCATGATAAACAAGATTCAAAGAGAGAGAGATGCCAGCTCCTTTCATTCAGTCAGTAGCTTCAATCATTTCTGGACGTTTTTCAATGGCAAAAATCATTGAATATTGTAAATGCACAAACAGTAATTTCTCCGCAATGCAAGGTGCAATTCTGAAATTTTTTACTTTTTCCTGCTCCTCTTAGCATGATAAAGAAGATTCAAAGAGAGTGAGATGCCAGCTCCTTTCATTCAGTCAGTAGCTTCAATCATTTCTGGTATATGAATAACATGATGTTTTTCAATCGCAAAAATCAATGAATATTGTAAATGCACAAACAGTAATTTCTCCGCATTGCAAGGTGCAATTCTGAAATTTTTTGCTTTTTCCTGCTCCTCTTAGCATGATAAAGAAGATTCAAAGAGAGTGAGATGCCAGCTCCTTTCATTCAGTCAGTAGCTTCAATCATTTCTGGATGTTTTTCAATGGCAAAAATCAATGAATATTGTAAATGCACAAACAGTAATTTCTCCACATTGCAAGGTGCAATTCTGAAATTTTTTGCTTTTTCCTGCTCCTCTTAGCATGATAAAGAAGATTCAAAGAGAGTGAGATTCCAGCTCCTTTCCTTCAGTCAGTAGCTTCAATCATTTCTGGTATATGAATAACATGATGTTTTTCAATGGCAAAAATCAATGAATTTTGTAAATGCACAAACAGTAATTTCTCCGCATTGCAAGGCGCAATTCTGAAATTTTTTGCTTTTTCCTGCTCCTCTTAGCATGATAAAGAAGATTCAAAGAGAGTGAGATGCCAGCTCCTTTCATTCAGTCAGTAGCTTCAATCATTTCTGGACATTTTTCAATGGCAAAAATCAATGAATATTGTAAATGCACAAACAGTAATTTCTCCGCATTGCAAGGTGCAATTCTGAAATTTTTTGCTTTTCCTGCTCCTCTTAGCATGATAAAGAAGATTCAAAGAGAGTGAGATGCCAGCTCCTTTCATTCAGTCAGTAGCTTCAATCATTTCTGGACGTTTTTCAATGGCAAAAATCAATGAATATTGTAAATGCACAAACAGTAATTTCTCCGCATTGCAAGGTGCAAGTCTGAAATTTTTGCTTTTTTCTGCTCCTCTTAGCTTGATAAAGAAGATTCAAAGAGAGTGAGATGCCAGCTCCTTTCATTCAGTCAGTAGCTTCAATCATTTCTGGACGTTTTTCAATGGCAAAAATCAATGAATATTGTAAATGCACAAACTGTAATTTCTCCGCATTGCAAGGTGCAATTCTGAAATTTTTTGCTTTTTCCTGCTCCTCTTAGCATGATAAAGAAGATTCAAAGAGAGTGAGATGCCAGCTCCTTTCATTCAGTCAGTAGCTTCAATCATTTCTGGTATATGAATAACATGATGTTTTTCAATAGCAAAAATCAATGAATATTGTAAATGCACAAACAGTAATTTCTCCGCATTGCAAGGGGCAATTCTGAAATTTTTTGCTTTTTCCTGCTAGTCTTAGCATGATAAAGAAGATTCAAAGAGAGTGAGATGCCAGCTCCTTTCATTCAGTCAGTAGCTTCAATCATTTCTGGACGTTTTTCAATGGCAAAAATCAATGAATATTGTAAATGCACAAACAGTAATTTCTCCGCATTGCAAGGTGCAATTCTGAAATTTTTTGCTTTTTCCTGCTCCTCTTAGCATGATAAACAAGATTCAAAGAGAGTGAGATGCCAGCTCCTTTCATTCAGTCAGTAGCTTCAATCATTTCTGGACGTTTTTCAATGGCAAAAATCATTGAATATTGTAAATGCACAAACAGTAATTTCTCCGCATTGCAAGGTGCAATTCTGAAATTTTTAACTTTTTCCTGCTCCTCTTAGCATGATAAAGAAGATTCAAAGAGAGTGAGATGCCAGCTCCTTTCATTCAGTCAGTAGCTTCAATCATTTCTGGTATATGAATAACATGATGTTTTTCAATCGCAAAAATCAATGAATATTGTAAATGCACAAACAGTAATTTCTCCGCCTTTCAAGGTGCAATTCTGAAATTTTTTGCTTTTTCCTGCTCCTCTTAGCATGATAAAGAAGATTCAAAGAGAGTGAGATGCCAGCTCCTTTCATTCAGTCAGTAGCTTCAATCATTTCTGGACGTTTTTCAATGGCAAAAATCAATGAATATTGTAAATGCACAAACAGTAATTTCTCCGCATTGCAAGGTGCAATTCTGAAATTTTTTGCTTTTTCCTGCTCCTCTTAGCATGATAAAGAAGATTAAAAGAGAGTGAGATGCCAGCTCCTTTCATTCAGTCAGTAGCTTCAATCATTTCTGGTATATGAATAACATGATGTTTTTCAATGGCAAAAATCAATGAATATTGTAAATGCACAAACAGTAATTTCTCCGCATTGCAAGGTGCAATTCTGAAATTTTTTGCTTTTTCCTGCTCCTCTTAGCATGATAAAGAAGATTCAAAGAGAGTGAGATGCCAGCTCCTTTCATTCAGTCAGTAGCTTCAATCATTTCTGGATGTTTTTCAATGGCAAAAATCAATGAATATTGTAAATGCACAAACAGTAATTTCTCCGCATTGCAAGGTGCAATTCTGAAATTTTTTGCTTTTTCCTGCTCCTCTTAGCATGATAAACAAGATTCAAAGAGAGTGAGATGCCAGCTCCTTTCATTCAGTCAGTAGCTTCAATCATTTCTGGACGTTTTTCAATGGCAAAAATCATTGAATATTGTAAATGCACAAACAGTAATTTCTCCGCATTGCAAGGTGCAATTCTGAAATTTTTTACTTTTTCCTGCTCCTCTTAGCATGATAAAGAAGATTCAAAGAGAGTGAGATGCCAGCTCCTTTCATTCAGTCAGTAGCTTCAATCATTTCTGGTATATGAATAACATGATGTTTTTCAATCGCAAAAATCAATGAATATTGTAAATGCACAAACAGTAATTTCTCCGCATTGCAAGGTGCAATTCTGAAATTTTTTGCTTTTTCCTGCTCCTCTTAGCATGATAAAGAAGATTCAAAGAGAGTGAGATGCCAGCTCCTTTCATTCAGTCAGTAGCTTCAATCATTTCTGGATGTTTTTCAATGGCAAAAATCAATGAATATTGTAAATGCACAAACAGTAATTTCTCCGCATTGCAAGGTGCAATTCTGAAATTTTTTGCTTTTTCCTGCTCCTCTTAGCATGATAAAGAAGATTCAAAGAGAGAGAGATGCCAGCTCCTTTCCTTCAGTCAGTAGCTTCAATCATTTCTGGTATATGAATAACATGATGTTTTTCAATGGCAAAAATCAATGAATTTTGTAAATGCACAAACAGTAATTTCTCCGCATTGCAAGGCGCAATTCTGAAATTTTTTGCTTTTTCCTGCTCCTCTTAGCATGATAAAGAAGATTCAAAGAGAGTGAGATGCCAGCTCCTTTCATTCAGTCAGTAGCTTCAATCATTTCTGGACATTTTTCAATGGCAAAAATCAATGAATATTGTAAATGCACAAACAGTAATTTCTCCGCCCTGCAAGGCGCAATTCTGAAATTTTTTGCTTTTTCCTGCTCCTCTTAGCATGATAAAGAAGATTCAAAGAGAGTGAGAAGCCAGCTCCTTTCATTCAGTCAGTAGCTTCAATCATTTCTGGACGTTTTCAATGGCAAAAATCAATGAATATTGTAAATGCACAAACAGTAATTTCTCCGCATTGCAAGGTGCAATTCTGAAATTTTTTGCTTTTTCCTGCTCCTCTTAGCATGATAAAGAAGATTTAAAGAGAGTGAGATGCCAGCTCCTTTCATTCAGTCAGTACCTTCAATCATTTCTGGACGTTTTTCAATGGCAAAAATCAATGAATATTGTAAATGCACAAACAGTAATTTCTCCGCATTGCAAGGTGCAATTCTGAAATTTTTTGCTTTTTCCTGCTCCTCTTAGCATGATAAAGAAGATTCAAAGAGAGTGAGATGCCAGCTCCTTTCATTCAGTCAGTAGCTTCAATCATTTCTGGACGTTTTTCAATGGCAAAAATCAATGAATATTGTAAATGCACAAACTGTAATTTCTCCGCATTGCAAGGTGCAATTCTGAAATTTTTTGCTTTTTCCTGCTCCTCTTAGCATGATAAAGAAGATTCAAAGAGAGTGAGATGCCAGCTCCTTTCATTCAGTCAGTAGCTTCAATCATTTCTGGTATATGAATAACATGATGTTTTTCAATAGCAAAAATCAATGAATATTGTAAATGCACAAACAGTAATTTCTCCGCATTGCAAGGTGCAATTCTGAAATTTTTTGCTTTTTCCTGCTCCTCATAGCATGATAAAGAAGATTCAAAGAGAGTGAGATGCCAGCTCCTTTCATTCAGTCAGTAGCTTCAATCATTTCTGGACGTTTTTCAATGGCAAAAATCAATGAATATTGTAAATGCACAAACAGTAATTTCTCCGCATTGCAAGGTGCAATTCTGAAATTTTTTGCTTTTTCCTGCTCCTCTTAGCATGATAAACAAGATTCAAAGAGAGTGAGATGCCAGCTCCTTTCATTCAGTCAATAGCTTCAATCATTTCTGGACGTTTTTCAATGGCAAAAACCATTGAATATTGTAAATGCACAAACAGTAATTTCTCCGCATTGCAAGGTGCAATTCTGAAATTTTTTACTTTTTCCTGCTCCTCTTAGCATGATAAAGAAGATTCAAAGAGAGTGAGATGCCAGCTCCTTTCATTCAGTCAGTAGCTTCAATCATTTCTGGTATATGAATAACATGATGTTTTTCAATCGCAAAAATCAATGAATATTGTAAATGCACAAACAATAATTTCTCCGCATTGCAAGGTGCAATTCTGAAATTTTTTGCTTTTTCCTGCTCCTCTTAGCATGATAAAGAAGATTCAAAGAGAGTGAGATGCCAGCTCCTTTCATTCAGTCAGTAGCTTCAATCATTTCTGGACGTTTTTCAATGGCAAAAATCAATGAATATTGTAAATGCACAAACAGTAATTTCTCCGCATTGCAAGGTGCAATTCTGAAATTTTTTGCTTTTTCCTGCTCCTCTTAGCATGATAAAGAAGATTCAAAGAGAGTGAGGTGCCAGCTCCTTTCATTCAGTCAGGAGCTTCAAACATTTCTGGTATATGAATAACATGTTTTTCAATGGCAAAAATCAATGAATATTGTAAATGCACAAACAGTAATTTCTCCGCATTGCAAGGTGCAATTCTGAAATTTTTTGCTTTTTCCTGCTCCTCTTAGCATGATAAAGAAGATTCAAAGAGAGTGAGATGCCAGCTTCTTTCATTCAGTCAGTAGCTTCAATCATTTCTGGACGTTTTTCAATGGCAAAAATCAATGAATATTGTAAATGCACAAACTGTAATTTCTCCGCATTGCAAGGTGCAATTCTGAAATTTTTTGCTTTTTCCTGCTCCTCTTAGCATGATAAAGAAGATTCAAAGAGAGTGAGATGCCAGCTCCTTTCATTCAGTCAGTAGCTTCAATCATTTCTGGACGTTTTTCAATGGCAAAAATCAACGAATATTGTAAATGCACAAACAGTAATTTCTCCGCATTGCAAGGTGCAATTCTGAAATTTTTTGCTTTTTCCTGCTCCTCTTAGCATGATAAAGAAGATTCAAAGAGAGTAAGATGCCAGCTCCTTTCATTCAGTCAGTAGCTTCAATCATTTCTGGACGTTTTTCAATGGCAAAAATCAATGAATATTGTAAATGCACAAACTGTAATTTCTCCGCATTGCAAGGTGCAATTCTGAAATTTTTTGCTTTTTCCTGCTCCTCTTAGCATGATAAACAAGATTCAAAGAGAGTGAGATGCCAGCTCCTTTCATTCAGTCAGTAGCTTCAATCATTTCTGGATGTTTTTCAATGGCAAAAATCAATGAATATTGTAAATGCACAAACAGTAATTTCTCCGCATTGCAAGGTGCAATTCTGAAATTTTTTGCTTTTTCCTGCTCCTCTTAGCATGATAAAGAAGATTCAAAGAGAGAGAGATGCCAGCTCCTTTCCTTCAGTCAGTAGCTTCAATCATTTCTGGTATATGAATAACATGATGTTTTTCAATCGCAAAAATCAATGAATATTGTAAATGCACAAACAGTAATTTCTCCGCATTGCAAGGTGCAATTCTGAAATTTTTTGCTTTTTCCTGCTCCTCTTAGCATGATAAAGAAGATTCAAAGAGAGTGAGATGCCAGCTCCTTTCATTCAGTCAGTAGCTTCAATCATTTCTGGACGTTTTTCAATGGCAAAAATCAATGAATATTGTAAATGCACAAACTGTAATTTCTCCGCATTGCAAGGTGCAATTCTGAAATTTTTTGCTTTTTCCTGCTCCTCTTAGCATGATAAAGAAGATTCAAAGAGAGTGAGATGCCAGCTCCTTTCATTCAGTCAGTAGCTTCAATCATTTCTGGTATATGAATAACATGATGTTTTTCAATAGCAAAAATCAATGAATATTGTAAATGCACAAACAGTAACTTCTCCGCATTGCAAGGTGCAATTCTGAAATTTTTTGCTTTTTCCTGCTCCTCATAGCATGATAAAGAAGATTCAAAGAGAGTGAGATGCCAGCTCCTTTCATTCAGTCAGTAGCTTCAATCATTTCTGGACGTTTTTCAATGGCAAAAATCAATGAATATTGTAAATGCACAAACAGTAATTTCTCCGCATTGCAAGGTGCAATTCTGAAATTTTTTGCTTTTTCCTGCTCCTCTTAGCATGATAAACAAGATTCAAAGAGAGTGAGATGCCAGCTCCTTTCATTCAGTCAATAGCTTCAATCATTTCTGGACGTTTTTCAATGGCAAAAACCATTGAATATTGTAAATGCACAAACAGTAATTTCTCCGCATTGCAAGGTGCAATTCTGAAATTTTTTACTTTTTCCTGCTCCTCTTAGCATGATAAAGAAGATTCAAAGAGAGTGAGATGCCAGCTCCTTTCATTCAGTCAGTAGCTTCAATCATTTCTGGTATATGAATAACATGATGTTTTTCAATCGCAAAAATCAATGAATATTGTAAATGCACAAACAGTAATTTCTCCGCATTGCAAGGTGCAATTCTGAAATTTTTTGCTTTTTCCTGCTCCTCTTAGCATGATAAAGAAGATTCAAAGAGAGTGAGATGCCAGCTCCTTTCATTCAGTCAGTAGCTTCAATCATTTCTGGACGTTTTTCAATGGCAAAAATCAATGAATATTGTAAATGCACAAACAGTAATTTCTCCGCATTGCAAGGTGCAATTCTGAAATTTTTTGCTTTTTCCTGCTCCTCTTAGCATGATAAAGAAGATTCAAAGAGAGTGAGGTGCCAGCTCCTTTAATTCAGTCAGGAGCTTCAAACATTTCTGGTATATGAATAACATGTTTTTCAATGGCAAAAATCAATGAATATTGTAAATGCACAAACAGTAATTTCTCCGCATTGCAAGGTGCAATTCTGAAATTTTTTGCTTTTTCCTGCTCCTCTTAGCATGATAAAGAAGATTCAAAGAGAGTGAGATGCCAGCTTCTTTCATTCAGTCAGTAGCTTCAATCATTTCTGGACGTTTTTCAATGGCAAAAATCAATGAATATTGTAAATGCACAAACTGTAATTTCTCCGCATTGCAAGGTGCAATTCTGAAATTTTTTGCTTTTTCCTGCTCCTCTTAGCATGATAAAGAAGATTCAAAGAGAGTGAGATGCCAGCTCCTTTCATTCAGTCAGTAGCTTCAATCATTTCTGGACGTTTTTCAATGGCAAAAATCAACGAATATTGTAAATGCACAAACAGTAATTTCTCCGCATTGCAAGGTGCAATTCTGAAATTTTTTGCTTTTTCCTGCTCCTCTTAGCATGATAAAGAAGATTCAAAGAGAGTAAGATGCCAGCTCCTTTCATTCAGTCAGTAGCTTCAATCATTTCTGGACGTTTTTCAATGGCAAAAATCAATGAATATTGTAAATGCACAAACTGTAATTTCTCCGCATTGCAAGGTGCAATTCTGAAATTTTTTGCTTTTTCCTGCTCCTCTTAGCATGATAAACAAGATTCAAAGAGAGTGAGATGCCAGCTCCTTTCATTCAGTCAGTAGCTTCAATCATTTCTGGACGTTTTTCAATGGCAAAAATCAATGAATATTGTAAATGCACAAACAGTAATTTCTCCGCATTGCAAGGTGCAATTCTGAAATTTTTTGCTTTTTCCTGCTCCTCTTAGCATGATGAAGATTCAAAGAGAGTGAGATGCCAGCTCCTTTCATTCAGTCAGTACCTTCAATCATTTCTGGACGTTTTTCAATGGCAAAAATCAATGAATATTGTAAATGCACAAACAGTAATTTCTCCGCATTGCAAGGTGCAATTCTGAAATTTTTTGCTTTTTCCTGCTCCTCTTAGCATGATAAAGAAGATTCAAAGAGAGTGAGATGCCAGCTCCTTTCATTCAGTCAGTAGCTTCAATCATTTCTGGACGTTTTTCAATGGCAAAAATCAATGAATATTGTAAATGCACAAACAGTAATTTCTCCGCATTGCAAGGTGCAATTCTGAAATTTTTTGCTTTTTCCTGCTCCTCTTAGCATGATAAAGAAGATTCAAAGAGAGTAAGATGCCAGCTCCTTTCATTCAGTCAGTAGCTTCAATCATTTCTGGACGTTTTTCAATGGCAAAAATCAATGAATATTGTAAATGCACAAACTGTAATTTCTCCGCATTGCAAGGTGCAATTCTGAAATTTTTTGCTTTTTCCTGCTCCTCTTAGCATGATAAACAAGATTCAAAGAGAGTGAGATGCCAGCTCCTTTCATTCAGTCAGTAGCTTCAATCATTTCTGGATGTTTTTCAATGGCAAAAATCAATGAATATTGTAAATGCACAAACAGTAATTTCTCCGCATTGCAAGGTGCAATTCTGAAATTTTTTGCTTTTTCCTGCTCCTCTTAGCATGATAAAGAAGATTCAAAGAGAGAGAGATGCCAGCTCCTTTCCTTCAGTCAGTAGCTTCAATCATTTCTGGTATATGAATAACATGATGTTTTTCAATCGCAAAAATCAATGAATATTGTAAATGCACAAACAGTAATTTCTCCGCATTGCAAGGTGCAATTCTGAAATTTTTTGCTTTTTCCTGCTCCTCTTAGCATGATAAAGAAGATTCAAAGAGAGTGAGATGCCAGCTCCTTTCATTCAGTCAGTAGCTTCAATCATTTCTGGACGTTTTTCAATGGCAAAAATCAATGAATATTGTAAATGCACAAACTGTAATTTCTCCGCATTGCAAGGTGCAATTCTGAAATTTTTTGCTTTTTCCTGCTCCTCTTAGCATGATAAAGAAGATTCAAAGAGAGTGAGATGCCAGCTCCTTTCATTCAGTCAGTAGCTTCAATCATTTCTGGTATATGAATAACATGATGTTTTTCAATAGCAAAAATCAATGAATATTGTAAATGCACAAACAGTAACTTCTCCGCATTGCAAGGTGCAATTCTGAAATTTTTTGCTTTTTCCTGCTCCTCATAGCATGATAAAGAAGATTCAAAGAGAGTGAGATGCCAGCTCCTTTCATTCAGTCAGTAGCTTCAATCATTTCTGGACGTTTTTCAATGGCAAAAATCAATGAATATTGTAAATGCACAAACAGTAATTTCTCCGCATTGCAAGGTGCAATTCTGAAATTTTTTGCTTTTTCCTGCTCCTCTTAGCATGATAAACAAGATTCAAAGAGAGTGAGATGCCAGCTCCTTTCATTCAGTCAATAGCTTCAATCATTTCTGGACGTTTTTCAATGGCAAAAACCATTGAATATTGTAAATGCACAAACAGTAATTTCTCCGCATTGCAAGGTGCAATTCTGAAATTTTTTACTTTTTCCTGCTCCTCTTAGCATGATAAAGAAGATTCAAAGAGAGTGAGATGCCAGCTCCTTTCATTCAGTCAGTAGCTTCAATCATTTCTGGTATATGAATAACATGATGTTTTTCAATCGCAAAAATCAATGAATATTGTAAATGCACAAACAGTAATTTCTCCGCATTGCAAGGTGCAATTCTGAAATTTTTTGCTTTTTCCTGCTCCTCTTAGCATGATAAAGAAGATTCAAAGAGAGTGAGATGCCAGCTCCTTTCATTCAGTCAGTAGCTTCAATCATTTCTGGACGTTTTTCAATGGCAAAAATCAATGAATATTGTAAATGCACAAACAGTAATTTCTCCGCATTGCAAGGTGCAATTCTGAAATTTTTTGCTTTTTCCTGCTCCTCTTAGCATGATAAAGAAGATTCAAAGAGAGTGAGGTGCCAGCTCCTTTAATTCAGTCAGGAGCTTCAAACATTTCTGGTATATGAATAACATGTTTTTCAATGGCAAAAATCAATGAATATTGTAAATGCACAAACAGTAATTTCTCCGCATTGCAAGGTGCAATTCTGAAATTTTTTGCTTTTTCCTGCTCCTCTTAGCATGATAAAGAAGATTCAAAGAGAGTGAGATGCCAGCTTCTTTCATTCAGTCAGTAGCTTCAATCATTTCTGGACGTTTTTCAATGGCAAAAATCAATGAATATTGTAAATGCACAAACTGTAATTTCTCCGCATTGCAAGGTGCAATTCTGAAATTTTTTGCTTTTTCCTGCTCCTCTTAGCATGATAAAGAAGATTCAAAGAGAGTGAGATGCCAGCTCCTTTCATTCAGTCAGTAGCTTCAATCATTTCTGGACGTTTTTCAATGGCAAAAATCAACGAATATTGTAAATGCACAAACAGTAATTTCTCCGCATTGCAAGGTGCAATTCTGAAATTTTTTGCTTTTTCCTGCTCCTCTTAGCATGATAAAGAAGATTCAAAGAGAGTAAGATGCCAGCTCCTTTCATTCAGTCAGTAGCTTCAATCATTTCTGGACGTTTTTCAATGGCAAAAATCAATGAATATTGTAAATGCACAAACTGTAATTTCTCCGCATTGCAAGGTGCAATTCTGAAATTTTTTGCTTTTTCCTGCTCCTCTTAGCATGATAAACAAGATTCAAAGAGAGTGAGATGCCAGCTCCTTTCATTCAGTCAGTAGCTTCAATCATTTCTGGACGTTTTTCAATGGCAAAAATCAATGAATATTGTAAATGCACAAACAGTAATTTCTCCGCATTGCAAGGTGCAATTCTGAAATTTTTTGCTTTTTCCTGCTCCTCTTAGCATGATGAAGATTCAAAGAGAGTGAGATGCCAGCTCCTTTCATTCAGTCAGTACCTTCAATCATTTCTGGACGTTTTTCAATGGCAAAAATCAATGAATATTGTAAATGCACAAACAGTAATTTCTCCGCATTGCAAGGTGCAATTCTGAAATTTTTTGCTTTTTCCTGCTCCTCTTAGCATGATAAAGAAGATTCAAAGAGAGTGAGATGCCAGCTCCTTTCATTCAGTCAGTAGCTTCAATCATTTCTGGACGTTTTTCAATGGCAAAAATCAATGAATATTGTAAATGCACAAACAGTAATTTCTCCGCATTGCAAGGTGCAATTCTGAAATTTTTTGCTTTTTCCTGCTCCTCTTAGCATGATAAACAAGATTCAAAGAGAGTGAGATGCCAGCTCCTTTCATTCAGTCAATAGCTTCAATCATTTCTGGACGTTTTTCAATGGCAAAAACCATTGAATATTGTAAATGCACAAACAGTAATTTCTCCGCATTGCAAGGTGCAATTCTGAAATTTTTTACTTTTTCCTGCTCCTCTTAGCATGATAAAGAAGATTCAAAGAGAGTGAGATGCCAGCTCCTTTCATTCAGTCAGTAGCTTCAATCATTTCTGGTATATGAATAACATGATGTTTTTCAATCGCAAAAATCAATGAATATTGTAAATGCACAAACAATAATTTCTCCGCATTGCAAGGTGCAATTCTGAAATTTTTTGCTTTTTCCTGCTCCTCTTAGCATGATAAAGAAGATTCAAAGAGAGTGAGATGCCAGCTCCTTTCATTCAGTCAGTAGCTTCAATCATTTCTGGACGTTTTTCAATGGCAAAAATCAATGAATATTGTAAATGCACAAACAGTAATTTCTCCGCATTGCAAGGTGCAATTCTGAAATTTTTTGCTTTTTCCTGCTCCTCTTAGCATGATAAAGAAGATTCAAAGAGAGTGAGGTGCCAGCTCCTTTCATTCAGTCAGGAGCTTCAAACATTTCTGGTATATGAATAACATGTTTTTCAATGGCAAAAATCAATGAATATTGTAAATGCACAAACAGTAATTTCTCCGCATTGCAAGGTGCAATTCTGAAATTTTTTGCTTTTTCCTGCTCCTCTTAGCATGATAAAGAAGATTCAAAGAGAGTGAGATGCCAGCTTCTTTCATTCAGTCAGTAGCTTCAATCATTTCTGGACGTTTTTCAATGGCAAAAATCAATGAATATTGTAAATGCACAAACTGTAATTTCTCCGCATTGCAAGGTGCAATTCTGAAATTTTTTGCTTTTTCCTGCTCCTCTTAGCATGATAAAGAAGATTCAAAGAGAGTGAGATGCCAGCTCCTTTCATTCAGTCAGTAGCTTCAATCATTTCTGGACGTTTTTCAATGGCAAAAATCAACGAATATTGTAAATGCACAAACAGTAATTTCTCCGCATTGCAAGGTGCAATTCTGAAATTTTTTGCTTTTTCCTGCTCCTCTTAGCATGATAAAGAAGATTCAAAGAGAGTAAGATGCCAGCTCCTTTCATTCAGTCAGTAGCTTCAATCATTTCTGGACGTTTTTCAATGGCAAAAATCAATGAATATTGTAAATGCACAAACTGTAATTTCTCCGCATTGCAAGGTGCAATTCTGAAATTTTTTGCTTTTTCCTGCTCCTCTTAGCATGATAAACAAGATTCAAAGAGAGTGAGATGCCAGCTCCTTTCATTCAGTCAGTAGCTTCAATCATTTCTGGATGTTTTTCAATGGCAAAAATCAATGAATATTGTAAATGCACAAACAGTAATTTCTCCGCATTGCAAGGTGCAATTCTGAAATTTTTTGCTTTTTCCTGCTCCTCTTAGCATGATAAAGAAGATTCAAAGAGAGAGAGATGCCAGCTCCTTTCCTTCAGTCAGTAGCTTCAATCATTTCTGGTATATGAATAACATGATGTTTTTCAATCGCAAAAATCAATGAATATTGTAAATGCACAAACAGTAATTTCTCCGCATTGCAAGGTGCAATTCTGAAATTTTTTGCTTTTTCCTGCTCCTCTTAGCATGATAAAGAAGATTCAAAGAGAGTGAGATGCCAGCTCCTTTCATTCAGTCAGTAGCTTCAATCATTTCTGGATGTTTTTCAATGGCAAAAATCAATGAATATTGTAAATGCACAAACAGTAATTTCTCCGCATTGCAAGGTGCAATTCTGAAATTTTTTGCTTTTTCCTGCTCCTCTTAGCATGATAAAGAAGATTCAAAGAGAGAGAGATGCCAGCTCCTTTCCTTCAGTCAGTAGCTTCAATCATTTCTGGTATATGAATAACATGATGTTTTTCAATGGCAAAAATCAATGAATTTTGTAAATGCACAAACAGTAATTTCTCCGCATTGCAAGGCGCAATTCTGAAATTTTTTGCTTTTTCCTGCTCCTCTTAGCATGATAAAGAAGATTCAAAGAGAGTGAGATGCCAGCTCCTTTCATTCAGTCAGTAGCTTCAATCATTTCTGGACATTTTTCAATGGCAAAAATCAATGAAAATTGTAAATGCACAAACAGTAATTTCTCCGAATTGCAAGGCGCAATTCTGAAATTTTTTGCTTTTTCCTGCTCCTCTTAGCATGATAAAGAAGATTCAAAGAGAGTGAGAAGCCAGCTCCTTTCATTCAGTCAGTAGCTTCAATCATTTCTGGACGTTTTTCAATGGCAAAAATCAATGAATATTGTAAATGCACAAACAGTAATTTCTCCGCATTGCAAGGTGCAATTCTGAAATTTTTTGCTTTTTCCTGCTCCTCTTAGCATGATAAAGAAGATTTAAAGAGAGTGAGATGCCAGCTCCTTTCATTCAGTCAGTACCTTCAATCATTTCTGGACGTTTTTCAATGGCAAAAATCAATGAATATTGTAAATGCACAAACAGTAATTTCTCCGCATTGCAAGGTGCAATTCTGAAATTTTTTGCTTTTTCCTGCTCCTCTTAGCATGATAAAGAAGATTCAAAGAGAGTGAGATGCCAGCTCCTTTCATTCAGTCAGTAGCTTCAATCATTTCTGGACGTTTTTCAATGGCAAAAATCAATGAATATTGTAAATGCACAAACTGTAATTTCTCCGCATTGCAAGGTGCAATTCTGAAATTTTTTGCTTTTTCCTGCTCCTCTTAGCATGATAAAGAAGATTCAAAGAGAGTGAGATGCCAGCTCCTTTCATTCAGTCAGTAGCTTCAATCATTTCTGGTATATGAATAACATGATGTTTTTCAATAGCAAAAATCAATGAATATTGTAAATGCACAAACAGTAACTTCTCCGCATTGCAAGGTGCAATTCTGAAATTTTTTGCTTTTTCCTGCTCCTCATAGCATGATAAAGAAGATTCAAAGAGAGTGAGATGCCAGCTCCTTTCATTCAGTCAGTAGCTTCAATCATTTCTGGACGTTTTTCAATGGCAAAAATCAATGAATATTGTAAATGCACAAACAGTAATTTCTCCGCATTGCAAGGTGCAATTCTGAAATTTTTTGCTTTTTCCTGCTCCTCTTAGCATGATAAACAAGATTCAAAGAGAGTGAGATGCCAGCTCCTTTCATTCAGTCAATAGCTTCAATCATTTCTGGACGTTTTTCAATGGCAAAAACCATTGAATATTGTAAATGCACAAACAGTAATTTCTCCGCATTGCAAGGTGCAATTCTGAAATTTTTTACTTTTTCCTGCTCCTCTTAGCATGATAAAGAAGATTCAAAGAGAGTGAGATGCCAGCTCCTTTCATTCAGTCAGTAGCTTCAATCATTTCTGGTATATGAATAACATGATGTTTTTCAATCGCAAAAATCAATGAATATTGTAAATGCACAAACAGTAATTTCTCCGCATTGCAAGGTGCAATTCTGAAATTTTTTGCTTTTTCCTGCTCCTCTTAGCATGATAAAGAAGATTCAAAGAGAGTGAGATGCCAGCTCCTTTCATTCAGTCAGTAGCTTCAATCATTTCTGGACGTTTTTCAATGGCAAAAATCAATGAATATTGTAAATGCACAAACAGTAATTTCTCCGCATTGCAAGGTGCAATTCTGAAATTTTTTGCTTTTTCCTGCTCCTCTTAGCATGATAAAGAAGATTCAAAGAGAGTGAGGTGCCAGCTCCTTTAATTCAGTCAGGAGCTTCAAACATTTCTGGTATATGAATAACATGTTTTTCAATGGCAAAAATCAATGAATATTGTAAATGCACAAACAGTAATTTCTCCGCATTGCAAGGTGCAATTCTGAAATTTTTTGCTTTTTCCTGCTCCTCTTAGCATGATAAAGAAGATTCAAAGAGAGTGAGATGCCAGCTTCTTTCATTCAGTCAGTAGCTTCAATTATTTCTGGACGTTTTTCAATGGCAAAAATCAATGAATATTGTAAATGCACAAACTGTAATTTCTCCGCATTGCAAGGTGCAATTCTGAAATTTTTTGCTTTTTCCTGCTCCTCTTAGCATGATAAAGAAGATTCAAAGAGAGTGAGATGCCAGCTCCTTTCATTCAGTCAGTAGCTTCAATCATTTCTGGACGTTTTTCAATGGCAAAAATCAACGAATATTGTAAATGCACAAACAGTAATTTCTCCGCATTGCAAGGTGCAATTCTGAAATTTTTTGCTTTTTCCTGCTCCTCTTAGCATGATAAAGAAGATTCAAAGAGAGTAAGATGCCAGCTCCTTTCATTCAGTCAGTAGCTTCAATCATTTCTGGACGTTTTTCAATGGCAAAAATCAATGAATATTGTAAATGCACAAACTGTAATTTCTCCGCATTGCAAGGTGCAATTCTGAAATTTTTTGCTTTTTCCTGCTCCTCTTAGCATGATAAACAAGATTCAAAGAGAGTGAGATGCCAGCTCCTTTCATTCAGTCAGTAGCTTCAATCATTTCTGGACGTTTTTCAATGGCAAAAATCAATGAATATTGTAAATGCACAAACAGTAATTTCTCCGCATTGCAAGGTGCAATTCTGAAATTTTTTGCTTTTTCCTGCTCCTCTTAGCATGATGAAGATTCAAAGAGAGTGAGATGCCAGCTCCTTTCATTCAGTCAGTACCTTCAATCATTTCTGGACGTTTTTCAATGGCAAAAATCAATGAATATTGTAAATGCACAAACAGTAATTTCTCCGCATTGCAAGGTGCAATTCTGAAATTTTTTGCTTTTTCCTGCTCCTCTTAGCATGATAAAGAAGATTCAAAGAGAGTGAGATGCCAGCTCCTTTCATTCAGTCAGTAGCTTCAAACATTTCTGGTATATGAATAACATGATGTTTTTCAATGGCAAAAATCAATGAATATTGTAAATGCACAAACAGTAATTTCTCCGCATTGCAAGGTGCAAGTCTGAAATTTTTTGCTTTTTCCTGCTCCTCTTAGCATGATAAAGAAGATTCAAAGAGAGTGAGATGCCAGCTCCTTTCATTCAGTCAGTAGCTTCAAACATTTCTGGTATATGAATAACATGATGTTTTTCAATGGCAAAAATCAATGAATATTGTAAATGCACAAACAGTAATTTCTCCGCATTGCAAGGTGCAAGTCTGAAATTTTTTGCTTTTTCCTGCTCCTCTTAGCATGTTAAAGAAGATTCAAAGAGAGTGAGATGCCAGCTACTTTCATTCAGTCAGTAGCTTCAATCATTTCTGGACGTTTTTCAATGGTAAAAATCAATGAATATTGTAAATGCACAAACAGTAATTTCTCCACATTGTAAGGAGCAATTCTGAAATTTTTTGCTTTTTCCTGCTCCTCTTAGCATGATAAAGAAGATTCAAAGAGAGTGAGATGCCAGCTCCTTTCATTCAGTCAGTAGCTTCAAACATTTCTGGTATATGAATAACATGATGTTTTTCAATGGCAAAAATCAATGAATATTGTAAATGCACAAACAGTAATTTCTCCGCATTGCAAGGTGCAATTCTGAAATTTTTTGCTTTTTCCTGCTCCTCTTAGCATGATAAAGAAGATTCAAAGAGAGTGAGATGCCAGCTCCTTTCATTCAGTCAGTAGCTTCAATCATTTCTGGACGTTTTTCAATGGCAAAAATCAATGAATATTGTAAATGCACAAACAGTAATTTCTCCGCATTGCAAGGTGCAATTCTGAAATTTTTTGCTTTTTCCTGCTCCTCTTAGCATGATAAAGAACATTCAAAGAGAGTGAGATGCCAGCTCCTTTCATTCAGTCAGTAGCTTCAATCATTTCTGGACGTTTTTCAATGGCAAAAATCAATGAATATTGTAAATGCACAAACAGTAATTTCTCCGCATTGCAAGGTGCAATTCTGAAATTTTTTGCTTTTTCCTGCTCCTCTTAGCATGATAAAGAAGATTCAAAGAGAGTGAGATGCCAGCTCCTTTCATTCAGTCAGTAGCTTCAAACATTTCTGGTATATGAATAACATGATGTTTTTCAATGGCAAAAATCAATGAATATTGTAAATGCACAAACAGTAATTTCTCCGCAATGCAAGGTGCAAGTCTGAAATTTTTTGCTTTTTCCTGCTCCTCTTAGCATGATAAAGAAGATTCAAAGAGAGTGAGATGCCAGCTACTTTCATTCAGTCAGTAGCTTCAATCATTTCTGGACGTTTTTCAATGGTAAAAATCAATGAATATTGTAAATGCACAAACAGTAATTTCTCCACATTGCAAGGTGCAATTCTAAAATTTTTTGCTTTTTCCTGCTCCTCTTAGCATGATAAAGAAGATTCAAAGAGAGTGAGATGCCAGCTCCTTTCATTCAGTCAGTAGCTTCAAACATTTCTGGTATATGAATAACATGATGTTTTTCAATGGCAAAAATCAATGAATATTGTAAATGCACAAACAGTAATTTCTCCGCATTGCAAGGTGCAATTCTGAAATTTTTTGCTTTTTCCTGCTCCTCTTAGCATGATAAAGAAGATTCAAAGAGAGTGAGATGCCAGCTCCTTTCATTCAGTCAGTACCTTCAATCATTTCTGGACGTTTTTCAATGGCAAAAATCAATGAATATTGTAAATGCACAAACAGTAATTTCTCCGCATTGCAAGGTGCAATTCTGAAATTTTTTGCTTTTTCCTGCTCCTCTTAGCATGATAAAGAAGATTCAAAGAGAGTGAGATGCCAGCTCCTTTCATTCAGTCAGTAGCTTCAATCATTTCTGGACGTTTTTCAATGGCAAAAATCAATGAATATTGTAAATGCACAAACTGTAATTTCTCCGCATTGCAAGGTGCACTTCTGAAATTTTTTGCTTTTTCCTGCTCCTCTTAGCATGATAAAGAAGATTCAAAGAGAGTGAGATGCCAGCTCCTTTCATTCAGTCAGTAGCTTCAATCATTTCTGGTATATGAATAACATGATGTTTTTCAATAGCAAAAATCAATGAATATTGTAAATGCACAAACAGTAATTTCTCCGCATTGCAAGGTGCAATTCTGAAATTTTTTGCTTTTTCCTGCTCCTCATAGCATGATAAAGAAGATTCAAAGAGAGTGAGATGCCAGCTCCTTTCATTCAGTCAGTAGCTTCAATCATTTCTGGACGTTTTTCAATGGCAAAAATCAATGAATATTGTAAATGCACAAACAGTAATTTCTCCGCATTGCAAGGTGCAATTCTGAATTTTTTTGCTTTTTCCTGCTCCTCTTAGCATGATAAACAAGATTCAAAGAGAGTGAGATGCCAGCTCCTTTCATTCAGTCAGTAGCTTCAATCATTTCTGGACGTTTTTCAATGGCAAAAACCATTGAATATTGTAAATGCACAAACAGTAATTTCTCCGCATTGCAAGGTGCAATTCTGAAATTTTTTCCTTTTTCCTGCTCCTCTTAGCATGATAAAGAAGATTCAAAGAGAGTGAGATGCCAGCTCCTTCATTCAGTCAGTAGCTTCAATCATTTCTGGTATATGAATAACATGATGTTTTTCAATCGTAAAAATCAATGAATATTGTAAATGCACAAACAGTAATTTCTCCGCATTGCAAGGTGCAATTCTGAAATTTTTTGCTTTTTCCTGCTCCTCTTAGCATGATAAAGAAGATTCAAAGAGAGTGAGATGCCAGCTCCTTTCATTCAGTCAGTAGCTTCAATCATTTCTGGACGTTTTTCAATGGCAAAAATCAATGAATATTGTAAATGCACAAACAGTAATTTCTCCGCATTGCAAGGTGCAATTCTGAAATTTTTTGCTTTTTCCTGCTCCTCTTAGCATGATAAAGAAGATTCAAAGAGAGTGAGGTGCCAGCTCCTTTCATTCAGTCAGGAGCTTCAAACATTTCTGGTATATGAATAACATGTTTTTCAATGGCAAAAATCAATGAATATTGTAAATGCACAAACTGTAATTTCTCCGCATTGCAAGGTGCAATTCTGAAATTTTTTGCTTTTTCCTGCTCCTCTTAGCATGATAAAGAAGATTCAAAGAGAGTGAGATGCCAGCTCCTTTCATTCAGTCAGTACCTTCAATCATTTCTGGATGTTTTTCAATGGCAAAAATCAATGAATATTGTAAATGCACAAACAGTAATTTCTCCGCATTGCAAGGTGCAATTCTGAAATTTTTTGCTTTTTCCTGCTCCTCTTAGCATGATAAAGAAGATTCAAAGAGAGTGAGATGCCAGCTCCTTTCATTCAGTCAGTAGCTTCAATCATTTCTGGACGTTTTTCAATGGCAAAAATCAATGAATATTGTAAATGCACAAACTGTAATTTCTCCGCATTGCAAGGTGCACTTCAGAAATTTTTTGCTTTTTCCTGCTCCTCTTAGCATGATAAAGAAGATTCAAAGAGAGTGAGATGCCAGCTCCTTTCATTCAGTCAGTAGCTTCAGTCATTTCTGGTATATGAATAACATGATGTTTTTCAATAGCAAAAATCAATGAATATTGTAAATGCACAAACAGTAATTTCTCCGCATTGCAAGGTGCAATTCTGAAATTTTTTGCTTTTTCCTGCTCCTCATAGCATGATAAAGAAGATTCAAAGAGAGTGAGATGCCAGCTCCTTTCATTCAGTCAGTAGCTTCAATCATTTCTGGACGTTTTTCAATGGCAAAAATCAATGAATATTGTAAATGCACAAACAGTAATTTCTCCGCATTGCAAGGTGCAATTCTGAATTTTTTTGCTTTTTCCTGCTCCTCTTAGCATGATAAACAAGATTCAAAGAGAGTGAGATGCCAGCTCCTTTCATTCAGTCAGTAGCTTCAATCATTTCTGGACGTTTTTCAATGGCAAAAACCATTGAATATTGTAAATGCACAAACAGTAATTTCTCCGCATTGCAAGGTGCAATTCTGAAATTTTTTCCTTTTTCCTGCTCCTCTTAGCATGATAAAGAAGATTCAAAGAGAGTGAGATGCCAGCTCCTTCATTCAGTCAGTAGCTTCAATCATTTCTGGTATATGAATAACATGATGTTTTTCAATCGTAAAAATCAATGAATATTGTAAATGCACAAACAGTAATTTCTCCGCATTGCAAGGTGCAATTCTGAAATTTTTTGCTTTTTCCTGCTCCTCTTAGCATGATAAAGAAGATTCAAAGAGAGTGAGATGCCAGCTCCTTTCATTCAGTCAGTAGCTTCAATCATTTCTGGACGTTTTTCAATGGCAAAAACCATTGAATATTGTAAATGCACAAACAGTAATTTCTCCGCATTGCAAGGTGCAATTCTGAAATTTTTTCCTTTTTCCTGCTCCTCTTAGCATGATAAAGAAGATTCAAAGAGAGTGAGATGCCAGCTCCTTCATTCAGTCAGTAGCTTCAATCATTTCTGGTATATGAATAACATGATGTTTTTCAATCGTAAAAATCAATGAATATTGTAAATGCACAAACAGTAATTTCTCCGCATTGCAAGGTGCAATTCTGAAATTTTTTGCTTTTTCCTGCTCCTCTTAGCATGATAAAGAAGATTCAAAGAGAGTGAGGTGCCAGCTCCTTTCATTCAGTCAGGAGCTTCAAACATTTCTGGTATATGAATAACATGTTTTTCAATGGCAAAAATCAATGAATATTGTAAATGCACAAACTGTAATTTCTCCGCATTGCAAGGTGCAATTCTGAAATTTTTTGCTTTTTCCTGCTCCTCTTAGCATGATAAAGAAGATTCAAAGAGAGTGAGATGCCAGCTCCTTTCATTCAGTCAGTACCTTCAATCATTTCTGGATGTTTTTCAATGGCAAAAATCAATGAATATTGTAAATGCACAAACAGTAATTTCTCCGCATTGCAAGGTGCAATTCTGAAATTTTTTGCTTTTTCCTGCTCCTCTTAGCATGATAAAGAAGATTCAAAGAGAGTGAGATGCCAGCTCCTTTCATTCAGTCAGTAGCTTCAATCATTTCTGGACGTTTTTCAATGGCAAAAATCAATGAATATTGTAAATGCACAAACTGTAATTTCTCCGCATTGCAAGGTGCACTTCAGAAATTTTTTGCTTTTTCCTGCTCCTCTTAGCATGATAAAGAAGATTCAAAGAGAGTGAGATGCCAGCTCCTTTCATTCAGTCAGTAGCTTCAGTCATTTCTGGTATATGAATAACATGATGTTTTTCAATAGCAAAATTCAATGAATATTGTAAATGCACAAACAGTAATTTCTCCGCATTGCAAGGTGCAATTCTGAAATTTTTTGCTTTTTCCTGCTCCTCATAGCATGATAAAGAAGATTCAAAGAGAGTGAGATGCCAGCTCCTTTCATTCAGTCAGTAGCTTCAATCATTTCTGGACGTTTTTCAATGGCAAAAATCAATGAATATTGTAAATGCACAAACAGTAATTTCTCCGCATTGCAAGGTGCAATTCTGAATTTTTTTGCTTTTTCCTGCTCCTCTTAGCATGATAAACAAGATTCAAAGAGAGTGAGATGCCAGCTCCTTTCATTCAGTCAGTAGCTTCAATCATTTCTGGACGTTTTTCAATGGCAAAAACCATTGAATATTGTAAATGCACAAACAGTAATTTCTCCGCATTGCAAGGTGCAATTCTGAAATTTTTTCCTTTTTCCTGCTCCTCTTAGCATGATAAAGAAGATTCAAAGAGAGTGAGATGCCAGCTCCTTCATTCAGTCAGTAGCTTCAATCATTTCTGGTATATGAATAACATGATGTTTTTCAATCGCAAAAATCAATGAATATTGTAAATGCACAAACAGTAATTTCTCCGCATTGCAAGGTGCAATTCTGAAATTTTTTGCTTTTTCCTGCTCCTCTTAGCATGATAAAGAAGATTCAAAGAGAGTGAGATGCCAGCTCCTTTCATTCAGTCAGTAGCTTCAATCATTTCTGGACGTTTTTCAATGGCAAAAATCAATGAATATTGTAAATGCACAAACAGTAATTTCTCCGCATTGCAAGGTGCAATTCTGAAATTTTTTGCTTTTTCCTGCTCCTCTTAGCATGATAAAGAAGATTCAAAGAGAGTGAGGTGCCAGCTCCTTTCATTCAGTCAGGAGCTTCAAACATTTCTGGTATATGAATAACATGTTTTTCAATGGCAAAAATCAATGAATATTGTAAATGCACAAACTGTAATTTCTCCGCATTGCAAGGTGCAATTCTGAAATTTTTTGCTTTTTCCTGCTCCTCTTAGCATGATAAAGAAGATTCAAAGAGAGTGAGATGCCAGCTCCTTTCATTCAGTCAGTATCTTCAATCATTTCTGGACGTTTTTCAATGGCAAAAATCAACGAATATTGTAAATGCACAAACAGTAATTTCTCCGCATTGCAAGGTGCAATTCTGAAATTTTTTGCTTTTTCCTGCTCCTCTTAGCATGATAAAGAAGATTCAAAGAGAGTGAGATGCCAGCTCCTTTCATTCAGTCAGTAGCTTCAATCATTTCTGGACGTTTTTCAATGGCAAAAATCAATGAATATTGTAAATGCACAAACTGTAATTTCTCCGCATTTCAAGGTGCAATTCTGAAATTTTTTGCTTTTTCCTGCTCCTCTTAGCATGATAAAGAAGATTCAAAGAGAGTGAGATGCCAGCTCCTTTCATTCAGTCAGTAGCTTCAATCATTTCTGGACGTTTTTCAATGGCAAAAATCAATGAATATTGTAAATGCACAAACAGTAATTTCTCCGCATTGCAAGGTGCAATTCTGAAATTTTTTGCTTTTTCCTGCTCCTCTTAGCATGATAAAGAAGATTCAAAGAGAGTGAGATGCCAGCTCCTTTCATTCAGTCAGTACCTTCAATCATTTCTGGACGTTTTTCAATGGCAAAAATCAATGAATATTGTAAATGCACAAACAGTAATTTCTCCGCATTGCAAGGTGCAATTCTGAAATTTTTTGCTTTTTCCTGCTCCTCTTAGCATGATAAAGAAGATTCAAAGAGAGTGAGATGCCAGCTCCTTTCATTCAGTCAGTAGCTTCAAACATTTCTGGTATATGAATAACATGATGTTTTTCAATGGCAAAAATCAATGAATATTGTAAATGCACAAACAGTAATTTCTCCGCATTGCAAGGTGCAAGTCTGAAATTTTTTGCTTTTTCCTGCTCCTCTTAGCATGTTAAAGAAGATTCAAAGAGAGTGAGATGCCAGCTACTTTCATTCAGTCAGTAGCTTCAATCATTTCTGGACGTTTTTCAATGGTAAAAATCAATGAATATTGTAAATGCACAAACAGTAATTTCTCCACATTGTAAGGAGCAATTCTGAAATTTTTTGCTTTTTCCTGCTCCTCTTAGCATGATAAAGAAGATTCAAAGAGAGTGAGATGCCAGCTCCTTTCATTCAGTCAGTAGCTTCAAACATTTCTGGTATATGAATAACATGATGTTTTTCAATGGCAAAAATCAATGAATATTGTAAATGCACAAACAGTAATTTCTCCGCATTGCAAGGTGCAATTCTGAAATTTTTTGCTTTTTCCTGCTCCTCTTAGCATGATAAAGAAGATTCAAAGAGAGTGAGATGCCAGCTCCTTTCATTCAGTCAGTAGCTTCAATCATTTCTGGACGTTTTTCAATGGCAAAAATCAATGAATATTGTAAATGCACAAACAGTAATTTCTCCGCATTGCAAGGTGCAATTCTGAAATTTTTTGCTTTTTCCTGCTCCTCTTAGCATGATAAAGAACATTCAAAGAGAGTGAGATGCCAGCTCCTTTCATTCAGTCAGTAGCTTCAATCATTTCTGGACGTTTTTCAATGGCAAAAATCAATGAATATTGTAAATGCACAAACAGTAATTTCTCCGCATTGCAAGGTGCAATTCTGAAATTTTTTGCTTTTTCCTGCTCCTCTTAGCATGATAAAGAAGATTCAAAGAGAGTGAGATGCCAGCTCCTTTCATTCAGTCAGTAGCTTCAAACATTTCTGGTATATGAATAACATGATGTTTTTCAATGGCAAAAATCAATGAATATTGTAAATGCACAAACAGTAATTTCTCCGCAATGCAAGGTGCAAGTCTGAAATTTTTTGCTTTTTCCTGCTCCTCTTAGCATGATAAAGAAGATTCAAAGAGAGTGAGATGCCAGCTACTTTCATTCAGTCAGTAGCTTCAATCATTTCTGGACGTTTTTCAATGGTAAAAATCAATGAATATTGTAAATGCACAAACAGTAATTTCTCCACATTGCAAGGTGCAATTCTAAAATTTTTTGCTTTTTCCTGCTCCTCTTAGCATGATAAAGAAGATTCAAAGAGAGTGAGATGCCAGCTCCTTTCATTCAGTCAGTAGCTTCAAACATTTCTGGTATATGAATAACATGATGTTTTTCAATGGCAAAAATCAATGAATATTGTAAATGCACAAACAGTAATTTCTCCGCATTGCAAGGTGCAATTCTGAAATTTTTTGCTTTTTCCTGCTCCTCTTAGCATGATAAAGAAGATTCAAAGAGAGTGAGATGCCAGCTCCTTTCATTCAGTCAGTACCTTCAATCATTTCTGGACGTTTTTCAATGGCAAAAATCAATGAATATTGTAAATGCACAAACAGTAATTTCTCCGCATTGCAAGGTGCAATTCTGAAATTTTTTGCTTTTTCCTGCTCCTCTTAGCATGATAAAGAAGATTCAAAGAGAGTGAGATGCCAGCTCCTTTCATTCAGTCAGTAGCTTCAATCATTTCTGGACGTTTTTCAATGGCAAAAATCAATGAATATTGTAAATGCACAAACTGTAATTTCTCCGCATTGCAAGGTGCACTTCTGAAATTTTTTGCTTTTTCCTGCTCCTCTTAGCATGATAAAGAAGATTCAAAGAGAGTGAGATGCCAGCTCCTTTCATTCAGTCAGTAGCTTCAATCATTTCTGGTATATGAATAACATGATGTTTTTCAATAGCAAAAATCAATGAATATTGTAAATGCACAAACAGTAATTTCTCCGCATTGCAAGGTGCAATTCTGAAATTTTTTGCTTTTTCCTGCTCCTCATAGCATGATAAAGAAGATTCAAAGAGAGTGAGATGCCAGCTCCTTTCATTCAGTCAGTAGCTTCAATCATTTCTGGACGTTTTTCAATGGCAAAAATCAATGAATATTGTAAATGCACAAACAGTAATTTCTCCGCATTGCAAGGTGCAATTCTGAATTTTTTTGCTTTTTCCTGCTCCTCTTAGCATGATAAACAAGATTCAAAGAGAGTGAGATGCCAGCTCCTTTCATTCAGTCAGTAGCTTCAATCATTTCTGGACGTTTTTCAATGGCAAAAACCATTGAATATTGTAAATGCACAAACAGTAATTTCTCCGCATTGCAAGGTGCAATTCTGAAATTTTTTCCTTTTTCCTGCTCCTCTTAGCATGATAAAGAAGATTCAAAGAGAGTGAGATGCCAGCTCCTTCATTCAGTCAGTAGCTTCAATCATTTCTGGTATATGAATAACATGATGTTTTTCAATCGTAAAAATCAATGAATATTGTAAATGCACAAACAGTAATTTCTCCGCATTGCAAGGTGCAATTCTGAAATTTTTTGCTTTTTCCTGCTCCTCTTAGCATGATAAAGAAGATTCAAAGAGAGTGAGATGCCAGCTCCTTTCATTCAGTCAGTAGCTTCAATCATTTCTGGACGTTTTTCAATGGCAAAAATCAATGAATATTGTAAATGCACAAACAGTAATTTCTCCGCATTGCAAGGTGCAATTCTGAAATTTTTTGCTTTTTCCTGCTCCTCTTAGCATGATAAAGAAGATTCAAAGAGAGTGAGGTGCCAGCTCCTTTCATTCAGTCAGGAGCTTCAAACATTTCTGGTATATGAATAACATGTTTTTCAATGGCAAAAATCAATGAATATTGTAAATGCACAAACTGTAATTTCTCCGCATTGCAAGGTGCAATTCTGAAATTTTTTGCTTTTTCCTGCTCCTCTTAGCATGATAAAGAAGATTCAAAGAGAGTGAGATGCCAGCTCCTTTCATTCAGTCAGTACCTTCAATCATTTCTGGATGTTTTTCAATGGCAAAAATCAATGAATATTGTAAATGCACAAACAGTAATTTCTCCGCATTGCAAGGTGCAATTCTGAAATTTTTTGCTTTTTCCTGCTCCTCTTAGCATGATAAAGAAGATTCAAAGAGAGTGAGATGCCAGCTCCTTTCATTCAGTCAGTAGCTTCAATCATTTCTGGACGTTTTTCAATGGCAAAAATCAATGAATATTGTAAATGCACAAACTGTAATTTCTCCGCATTGCAAGGTGCACTTCAGAAATTTTTTGCTTTTTCCTGCTCCTCTTAGCATGATAAAGAAGATTCAAAGAGAGTGAGATGCCAGCTCCTTTCATTCAGTCAGTAGCTTCAGTCATTTCTGGTATATGAATAACATGATGTTTTTCAATAGCAAAAATCAATGAATATTGTAAATGCACAAACAGTAATTTCTCCGCATTGCAAGGTGCAATTCTGAAATTTTTTGCTTTTTCCTGCTCCTCATAGCATGATAAAGAAGATTCAAAGAGAGTGAGATGCCAGCTCCTTTCATTCAGTCAGTAGCTTCAATCATTTCTGGACGTTTTTCAATGGCAAAAATCAATGAATATTGTAAATGCACAAACAGTAATTTCTCCGCATTGCAAGGTGCAATTCTGAATTTTTTTGCTTTTTCCTGCTCCTCTTAGCATGATAAACAAGATTCAAAGAGAGTGAGATGCCAGCTCCTTTCATTCAGTCAGTAGCTTCAATCATTTCTGGACGTTTTTCAATGGCAAAAACCATTGAATATTGTAAATGCACAAACAGTAATTTCTCCGCATTGCAAGGTGCAATTCTGAAATTTTTTCCTTTTTCCTGCTCCTCTTAGCATGATAAAGAAGATTCAAAGAGAGTGAGATGCCAGCTCCTTCATTCAGTCAGTAGCTTCAATCATTTCTGGTATATGAATAACATGATGTTTTTCAATCGTAAAAATCAATGAATATTGTAAATGCACAAACAGTAATTTCTCCGCATTGCAAGGTGCAATTCTGAAATTTTTTGCTTTTTCCTGCTCCTCTTAGCATGATAAAGAAGATTCAAAGAGAGTGAGATGCCAGCTCCTTTCATTCAGTCAGTAGCTTCAATCATTTCTGGACGTTTTTCAATGGCAAAAATCAATGAATATTGTAAATGCACAAACAGTAATTTCTCCGCATTGCAAGGTGCAATTCTGAAATTTTTTGCTTTTTCCTGCTCCTCTTAGCATGATAAAGAAGATTCAAAGAGAGTGAGGTGCCAGCTCCTTTCATTCAGTCAGGAGCTTCAAACATTTCTGGTATATGAATAACATGTTTTTCAATGGCAAAAATCAATGAATATTGTAAATGCACAAACTGTAATTTCTCCGCATTGCAAGGTGCAATTCTGAAATTTTTTGCTTTTTCCTGCTCCTCTTAGCATGATAAAGAAGATTCAAAGAGAGTGAGATGCCAGCTCCTTTCATTCAGTCAGTACCTTCAATCATTTCTGGATGTTTTTCAATGGCAAAAATCAATGAATATTGTAAATGCACAAACAGTAATTTCTCCGCATTGCAAGGTGCAATTCTGAAATTTTTTGCTTTTTCCTGCTCCTCTTAGCATGATAAAGAAGATTCAAAGAGAGTGAGATGCCAGCTCCTTTCATTCAGTCAGTAGCTTCAATCATTTCTGGACGTTTTTCAATGGCAAAAATCAATGAATATTGTAAATGCACAAACTGTAATTTCTCCGCATTGCAAGGTGCACTTCAGAAATTTTTTGCTTTTTCCTGCTCCTCTTAGCATGATAAAGAAGATTCAAAGAGAGTGAGATGCCAGCTCCTTTCATTCAGTCAGTAGCTTCAGTCATTTCTGGTATATGAATAACATGATGTTTTTCAATAGCAAAAATCAATGAATATTGTAAATGCACAAACAGTAATTTCTCCGCATTGCAAGGTGCAATTCTGAAATTTTTTGCTTTTTCCTGCTCCTCATAGCATGATAAAGAAGATTCAAAGAGAGTGAGATGCCAGCTCCTTTCATTCAGTCAGTAGCTTCAATCATTTCTGGACGTTTTTCAATGGCAAAAATCAATGAATATTGTAAATGCACAAACAGTAATTTCTCCGCATTGCAAGGTGCAATTCTGAATTTTTTTGCTTTTTCCTGCTCCTCTTAGCATGATAAACAAGATTCAAAGAGAGTGAGATGCCAGCTCCTTTCATTCAGTCAGTAGCTTCAATCATTTCTGGACGTTTTTCAATGGCAAAAACCATTGAATATTGTAAATGCACAAACAGTAATTTCTCCGCATTGCAAGGTGCAATTCTGAAATTTTTTCCTTTTTCCTGCTCCTCTTAGCATGATAAAGAAGATTCAAAGAGAGTGAGATGCCAGCTCCTTCATTCAGTCAGTAGCTTCAATCATTTCTGGTATATGAATAACATGATGTTTTTCAATCGCAAAAATCAATGAATATTGTAAATGCACAAACAGTAATTTCTCCGCATTGCAAGGTGCAATTCTGAAATTTTTTGCTTTTTCCTGCTCCTCTTAGCATGATAAAGAAGATTCAAAGAGAGTGAGATGCCAGCTCCTTTCATTCAGTCAGTAGCTTCAATCATTTCTGGACGTTTTTCAATGGCAAAAATCAATGAATATTGTAAATGCACAAACAGTAATTTCTCCGCATTGCAAGGTGCAATTCTGAAATTTTTTGCTTTTTCCTGCTCCTCTTAGCATGATAAAGAAGATTCAAAGAGAGTGAGGTGCCAGCTCCTTTCATTCAGTCAGGAGCTTCAAACATTTCTGGTATATGAATAACATGTTTTTCAATGGCAAAAATCAATGAATATTGTAAATGCACAAACTGTAATTTCTCCGCATTGCAAGGTGCAATTCTGAAATTTTTTGCTTTTTCCTGCTCCTCTTAGCATGATAAAGAAGATTCAAAGAGAGTGAGATGCCAGCTCCTTTCATTCAGTCAGTATCTTCAATCATTTCTGGACGTTTTTCAATGGCAAAAATCAACGAATATTGTAAATGCACAAACAGTAATTTCTCCGCATTGCAAGGTGCAATTCTGAAATTTTTTGCTTTTTCCTGCTCCTCTTAGCATGATAAAGAAGATTCAAAGAGAGTGAGATGCCAGCTCCTTTCATTCAGTCAGTAGCTTCAATCATTTCTGGACGTTTTTCAATGGCAAAAATCAATGAATATTGTAAATGCACAAACTGTAATTTCTCCGCATTGCAAGGTGCAATTCTGAAATTTTTTGCTTTTTCCTGCTCCTCTTAGCATGATAAAGAAGATTCAAAGAGAGTGAGATGCCAGCTCCTTTCATTCAGTCAGTAGCTTCAATCATTTCTGGACGTTTTTCAATGGCAAAAATCAATGAATATTGTAAATGCACAAACAGTAATTTCTCCGCATTGCAAGGTGCAATTCTGAAATTTTTTGCTTTTTCCTGCTCCTCTTAGCATGATAAAGAAGATTCAAAGAGAGTGAGATGCCAGCTCCTTTCATTCAGTCAGTACCTTCAATCATTTCTGGACGTTTTTCAATGGCAAAAATCAATGAATATTGTAAATGCACAAACAGTAATTTCTCCGCATTGCAAGGTGCAATTCTGAAATTTTTTGCTTTTTCCTGCTCCTCTTAGCATGATAAAGAAGATTCAAAGAGAGTGAGATGCCAGCTCCTTTCATTCAGTCAGTAGCTTCAAACATTTCTGGTATATGAATAACATGATGTTTTTCAATGGCAAAAATCAATGAATATTGTAAATGCACAAACAGTAATTTCTCCGCATTGCAAGGTGCAAGTCTGAAATTTTTTGCTTTTTCCTGCTCCTCTTAGCATGATAAAGAAGATTCAAAGAGAGTGAGATGCCAGCTCCTTTCATTCAGTCAGTAGCTTCAAACATTTCTTGTATATGAATAACATGATGTTTTTCAATGGCAAAAATCAATGAATATTGTAAATGCACAAACAGTAATTTCTCCGCATTGCAAGGTGCAAGTCTGAAATTTTTTGCTTTTTCCTGCTCCTCTTAGCATGTTAAAGAAGATTCAAAGAGAGTGAGATGCCAGCTACTTTCATTCAGTCAGTAGCTTCAATCATTTCTGGACGTTTTTCAATGGTAAAAATCAATGAATATTGTAAATGCACAAACAGTAATTTCTCCACATTGCAAGGTGCAATACTGAAATTTTTTGCTTTTTCCTGCTCCTCTTAGCATGATAAAGAAGATTCAAAGAGAGTGAGATGCCAGCTCCTTTCATTCAGTCAGTAGCTTCAAACATTTCTGGTATATGAATAACATGATGTTTTTCAATGGCAAAAATCAATGAATATTGTAAATGCACAAACAGTAATTTCTCCGCATTGCAAGGTGCAATTCTGAAATTTTTTGCTTTTTCCTGCTCCTCTTAGCATGATGAAGAAGATTCAAAGAGAGTGAGATGCCAGCTCCTTTCATTCAGTCAGTAGCTTCAATCATTTCTGGATGTTTTTCAATGGCAAAAATCAATGAATATTGTAAATTCACAAACTGTAATTTCTCCGCATTGCAAGGTGCAATTCTGAAATTTTTTGCTTTTTCCTGCTCCTCTTAGCATGATAAAGAAGATTCAAAGAGAGTGAGATGCCAGCTCCTTTCATTCAGTCAGTAGCTTCAATCATTTCTGGACGTTTTTCAATGGCAAAAATCAATGAATATTGTAAATGCACAAACAGTAATTTCTCCGCATTGCAAGGTGCAATTCTGAAATTTTTTGCTTTTTCCTGCTCCTCTTAGCATGATAAAGAAGATTCAAAGAGAGTGAGATGCCAGCTCCTTTCATTCAGTCAGTACCTTCAATCATTTCTGGACATTTTTCAATGGCAAAAATCAATGAATATTGTAAATGCACAAACAGTAATTTCTCCGCATTGCAAGGTGCAATTCTGAAATTTTTTGCTTTTTCCCGCTCCTCTTAGCATGATAAAGAAGATTCAAAGAGAGTGAGGTGCCAGCTCCTTTCATTCAGTCAGTAGCTTCAAACATTTCTGGTATATGAATAACATGTTTTTCAATGGCAAAAATCAATGAATATTGTAAATGCACAAACAGTAATTTCTCCGCATTGCAAGGTGCAATTCTGAAATTTTTTGCTTTTTCCTGCTCCTCTTAGCATGATAAAGAAGATTCAAAGAGAGTGAGATGCCAGCTCCTTTCATTCAGTCAGTAGCTTCAATCATTTCTGGACGTTTTTCAATGGCAAAAATCAATGAATATTGTAAATGCACAAACAGTAATTTCTCCGCATTGCAAGGTGCAATTCTGAAATTTTTTGCTTTTTCCTGCTCCTCTTAGCATGATAAAGAAGATTCAAAGAGAGTGAGATGCCAGCTCCTTTCATTCAGTCAGTAGCTTCAATCATTTCTGGACGTTTTTCAATGGCAAAAATCAATGAATATTGTAAATGCACAAACAGTAATTTCTCCGCATTGCAAGGTGCAATTCTGAAATTTTTTGCTTTTTCCTGCTCCTCTTAGCATGATAAAGAAGATTCAAAGAGAGTGAGATGCCAGCTCCTTTCATTCAGTCAGTACCTTCAATCATTTCTGGACATTTTTCAATGGCAAAAATCAATGAATATTGTAAATGCACAAACAGTAATTTCTCCGCATTGCAAGGTGCAATTCTGAAATTTTTTGCTTTTTCCCGCTCCTCTTAGCATGATAAAGAAGATTCAAAGAGAGTGAGGTGCCAGCTCCTTTCATTCAGTCAGTAGCTTCAAACATTTCTGGTATATGAATAACATGTTTTTCAATGGCAAAAATCAATGAATATTGTAAATGCACAAACAGTAATTTCTCCGCATTGCAAGGTGCAATTCTGAAATTTTTTGCTTTTTCCTGCTCCTCTTAGCATGATAAAGAAGATTAAAAGAGAGTGAGATGCCAGCTCCTTTCATTCAGTCAGTAGCTTCAATCATTTCTGGACGTTTTTCAATGGCAAAAATCAATGAATATTGTAAATGCACAAACAGTAATTTCTCCGCATTGCAAGGTGCAATTCTGAAATTTTTTGCTTTTTCCTGCTCCTCTTAGCATGATAAAGAAGATTCAAAGAGAGTGAGATGCCAGCTCCTTTCATTCAGTCAGTAGCTTCAATCATTTCTGGACGTTTTTCAATGGCAAAAATCAATGAATATTGTAAATGCACAAACAGTAATTTCTCCGCATTGCAAGGTGCAATTCTGAAATTTTTTGCTTTTTCCTGCTCCTCTTAGCATGATAAAGAAGATTCAAAGAGAGTGAGATGCCAGCTCCTTTCATTCAGTCAGTAGCTTCAAACATTTCTGGTATATGAATAACATGATGTTTTTCAAGGGCAAAAATCAATGAATATTGTAAATGCACAAACAGTAATTTCTCCGCAATGCAAGGTGCAAGTCTGAAATTTTTTGCTTTTTCCTGCTCCTCTTAGCATGATAAAGAAGATTCAAAGAGAGTGAGATGCCAGCTACTTTCATTCAGTCAGTAGCTTCAATCATTTCTGGACGTTTTTCAATGGTAAAAATCAATGAATATTGTAAATGCACAAACAGTAATTTCTCCACATTGCAAGGTGCAATTCTAAAATTTTTTGCTTTTTCCTGCTCCTCTTAGCATGATAAAGAAGATTCAAAGAGAGTGAGATGCCAGCTACTTTCATTCAGTCAGTAGCTTCAAACATTTCTGGTATATGAATAACATGATGTTTTTCAATGGCAAAAATCAATGAATATTGTAAATGCACAAACAGTAATTTCTCCGCATTGCAAGGTGCAATTCTGAAATTTTTTGCTTTTTCCTGCTCCTCTTAGCATGATAAAGAAGATTCAAAGAGAGTGAGATGCCAGCTCCTTTCATTCAGTCAGTAGCTTCAAACATTTCTGGTATATGAATAACATGATGTTTTTCAATGGCAAAAATCAATGAATATTGTAAATGCACAAACAGTAATTTCTCCGCATTGCAAGGTGCAATTCTGAAATTTTTTGCTTTTTCCTGCTCCTCTTAGCATGATAAAGAAGATTTAAAGAGAGTGAGATTCCAGCTCCTTTCATTCAGTCAGTAGCTTCAATCATTTCTGGACGTTTTTCAATGGCAAAAATCAATGAATATTGTAAATGCACAAACAGTAATTTCTCCGCATTGCAAGGTGCAATTCTGAAATTTTTTGCTTTTTCCTGCTCCTCTTAGCATGATAAAGAAGATTCAAAGAGAGTGAGATGCCAGCTCCATTCATTCAGTCAGTACCTTCAATCATTTCTGGACGTTTTTCAATGGCAAAAATCAATGAATATTGTAAATGTACAAACAGTAATTTCTCCGCATTGCAAGGTGCAATTCTGAAATTTTTTGCTTTTTCCTGCTCCTCTTAGCATGATAAAGAAGATTCAAAGAGAGTGAGGTGCCAGCTCCTTTCATTCAGTCAGTATCTTCAAACATTTCTGGTATATGAATAACATGTTTTTCAATGGCAAAAATCAATGAATATTGTAAATGCACAAACAGTAATTTCTCCGCATTGCAAGGTGCAATTCTGAAATTTTTTGCTTTTTCCTGCTCCTCTTAGCATGATAAAGAAGATTCAAAGAGAGTGAGATGCCAGCTCCTTTCATTCAGTCAGTAGCTTCAAACATTTCTGGTATATGAATAACATGATGTTTTTCAATGGCAAAAATCAATGAATATTGTAAATGCACAAACAGTAATTTCTCCGCATTGCAAGGTGCAATTCTGAAATTTTTTGCTTTTTCCTGCTCCTCTTAGCATGATAAAGAAGATTCAAAGAGAGTGAGATGCCAGCTCCTTTCATTCAGTCAGTAGCTTCAATCATTTCTGGATGTTTTTCAATGGCAAAAATCAATGAATATTGTAAATGCACAAACTGTAATTTCTCCGCATTGCAAGGTGCAATTCTGAAATTTTTTGCTTTTTCCTGCTCCTCTTAGCATGATAAAGAAGATTCAAAGAGAGTGAGATGCCAGCTCCTTTCATTCAGTCAGTAGCTTCAATCATTTCTGGACGTTTTTCAATGGCAAAAATCAATGAATATTGTAAATGCACAAACAGTAATTTCTCCGCATTGCAAGGTGCAATTCTGAAATTTTTTGCTTTTTCCTGCTCCTCTTAGCATGATAAAGAAGATTCAAAGAGAGTGAGATGCCAGCTCCTTTCATTCAGTCAGTACCTTCAATCATTTCTGGACGTTTTTCAATGGCAAAAATCAATGAATATTGTAAATGCACAAACAGTAATTTCTCCGCATTGCAAGGTGCAATTCTGAAATTTTTTGCTTTTTCCCGCTCCTCTTAGCATGATAAAGAAGATTCAAAGAGAGTGAGGTGCCAGCTCCTTTCATTCAGTCAGTAGCTTCAAACATTTCTGGTATATGAATAACATGTTTTTCAATGGCAAAAATCAATGAATATTGTAAATGCACAAACAGTAATTTCTCCGCATTGCAAGGTGCAATTCTGAAATTTTTTGCTTTTTCCTGCTCCTCTTAGCATGATAAAGAAGATTCAAAGAGAGTGAGATGCCAGCTCCTTTCATTCAGTCAGTAGCTTCAAACATTTCTGGTATATGAATAACATGATGTTTTTCAATGGCAAAAATCAATGAATATTGTAAATGCACAAACAGTAATTTCTCCGCATTGCAAGGTGCAATTCTGAAATTTTTTGCTTTTTCCTGCTCCTCTTAGCATGATAAAGAAGATTCAAAGAGAGTGAGATGCCAGCTCCTTTCATTCAGTCAGTAGCTTCAATCATTTCTGGATGTTTTTCAATGGCAAAAATCAATGAATATTGTAAATGCACAAACTGTAATTTCTCCGCATTGCAAGGTGCAATTCTGAAATTTTTTGCTTTTTCCTGCTCCTCTTAGCATGATAAAGAAGATTCAAAGAGAGTGAGATGCCAGCTCCTTTCATTCAGTCAGTAGCTTCAATCATTTCTGGACGTTTTTCAAAGGCAAAAATCAATGAATATTGTAAATGCACAAACAGTAATTTCTCCGCATTGCAAGGTGCAATTCTGAAATTTTTTGCTTTTTCCTGCTCCTCTTAGCATGATAAAGAAGATTCAAAGAGAGTGAGATGCCAGCTCCTTTCATTCAGTCAGTACCTTCAATCATTTCTGGACGTTTTTCAATGGCAAAAATCAATGAATATTGTAAATGCACAAACAGTAATTTCTCCGCATTGCAAGGTGCAATTCTGAAATTTTTTGCTTTTTCCCGCTCCTCTTAGCATGATAAAGAAGATTCAAAGAGAGTGAGGTGCCAGCTCCTTTCATTCAGTCAGTAGCTTCAAACATTTCTGGTATATGAATAACATGTTTTTCAATGGCAAAAATCAATGAATATTGTAAATGCACAAACAGTAATTTCTCCGCATTGCAAGGTGCAATTCTGAAATTTTTTGCTTTTTCCTGCTCCTCTTAGCATGATAAAGAAGATTCAAAGAGAGTGAGATGCCAGCTCCTTTCATTCAGTCAGTAGCTTCAATCATTTCTGGACGTTTTTCAATGGCAAAAATCAATGAATATTGTAAATGCACAAACAGTAATCTCTCCGCATTGCAAGGTGCAATTCTGAAATTTTTTGCTTTTTCCTGCTCCTCTTAGCATGATAAAGAAGATTCAAAGAGAGTGAAATGCCAGCTCCTTTCATTCAGTCAGTAGCTTCAATCATTTCTGGACGTTTTTCAATGGCAAAAATCAATGAATATTGTAAATGCACAAACAGTAATTTCTCCGCATTGCAAGGTGCAATTCTGAAATTTTTTGCTTTTTCCTGCTCCTCTTAGCATGATAAAGAAGATTCAAAGAGAGTGAGATGCCAGCTCCTTTCATTCAGTCAGTAGCTTCAATCATTTCTGGACGTTTTTCAATGGCAAAAATTAATGAATATTGTAAATGCACAAACAGTAATTTCTCCGCATTGCAAGGTGCAATTCTGAAATTTTTTGCTTTTTCCTGCTCCTCTTAGCATGATAAAGAAGATTCAAAGAGAGTGAGATGCCAGCTCCTTTCATTCAGTCAGTAGCTTCAAACATTTCTGGTATATGAATAACATGATGTTTTTCAATGGCAAAAATCAATGAATATTGTAAATGCACAAACAGTAATTTCTCCGCAATGCAAGGTGCAAGTCTGAAATTTTTTGCTTTTTCCTGCTCCTCTTAGCATGATAAAGAAGATTCAAAGAGAGTGAGATGCCAGCTACTTTCATTCAGTCAGTAGCTTCAATCATTTCTGGACGTTTTTCAATGGTAAAAATCAATGAATATTGTAAATGCACAAACAGTAATTTCTCCACATTGCAAGGTGCAATTCTAAAATTTTTTGCTTTTTCCTGCTCCTCTTAGCATGATAAAGAAGATTCAAAGAGAGTGAGATGCCAGCTCCTTTCATTCAGTCAGTAGCTTCAAACATTTCTGGTATATGAATAACATGATGTTTTTCAATGGCAAAAATCAATGAATATTGTAAATGCACAAACAGTAATTTCTCCGCATTGCAATGTGCAATTCTGAAATTTTTTGCTTTTTCCTGCTCCTCTTAGCATGATAAAGAAGATTCAAAGAGAGTGAGATGCCAGCTCCTTTCATTCAGTCAGTAGCTTCAAACATTTCTGGTATATGAATAACATGATGTTTTTCAATGGCAAAAATCAATGAATATTGTAAATGCACAAACAGTAATATCTCCGCATTGCAAGGTGCAATTCTGAAATTTTTTGCTTTTTCCTGCTCCTCTTAGCATGATAAAGAAGATTTAAAGAGAGTGAGATGCCAGCTCCTTTCATTCAGTCAGTAGCTTCAATCATTTCTGGACGTTTTTCAATGGCAAAAATCAATGAATATTGTAAATGCACAAACAGTAATTTCTCCGCATTGCAAGGTGCAATTCTGAAATTTTTTGCTTTTTCCTGCTCCTCTTAGCATGATAAAGAAGATTCAAAGAGAGTGAGATGCCAGCTCCTTTCATTCAGTCAGTACCTTCAATCATTTCTGGACGTTTTTCAATGGCAAAAATCAATGAATATTGTAAATGCACAAACAGTAATTTCTCCGCATTGCAAGGTGCAATTCTGAAATTTTTTGCTTTTTCCCGCTCCTCTTAGCATGATAAAGAAGATTCAAAGAGAGTGAGGTGCCAGCTCCTTTCATTCAGTCAGTAGCTTCAAACATTTCTGGTATATGAATAACATGTTTTTCAATGGCAAAAATCATTGAATATTGTAAATGCACAAACAGTAATTTCTCCGCATTGCAAGGTGCAATTCTGAAATTTTTTGCTTTTTCCTGCTCCTCTTAGCATGATAAAGAAGATTCAAAGAGAGTGAGATGCCAGCTCCTTTCATTCAGTCAGTAGCTTCAATCATTTCTGGATGTTTTTCAATGGCAAAAATCAATGAATATTGTAAATGCACAAAATGTAATTTCTCCGCATTGCAAGGTGCAATTCTGAAATTTTTTGCTTTTTCCTGCTCCTCTTAGCATGATAAAGAAGATTCAAAGAGAGTGAGATGCCAGCTCCTTTCATTCAGTCAGTAGCTTCAATCATTTCTGGACGTTTTTCAATGGCAAAAATCAATGAATATTGTAAATGCACAAACAGTAATTTCTCCGCATTGCAAGGTGCAATTCTGAAATTTTTTGCTTTTTCCTGCTCCTCTTAGCATGATAAAGAAGATTCAAAGAGAGTGAGATGCCAGCTCCTTTCATTCAGTCAGTACCTTCAATCATTTCTGGACGTTTTTCAATGGCAAAAATCAATGAATATTGTAAATGCACAAACAGTAATTTCTCCGCATTGCAAGGTGCAATTCTGAAATTTTTTGCTTTTTCCCGCTCCTCTTAGCATGATAAAGAAGATTCAAAGAGAGTGAGGTGCCAGCTCCTTTCATTCAGTCAGTAGCTTCAAACATTTCTGGTATATGAATAACATGTTTTTCAATGGCAAAAATCAATGAATATTGTAAATGCACAAACAGTAATTTCTCCGCATTGCAAGGTGCAATTCTGAAATTTTTTGCTTTTTCCTGCTCCTCTTAGCATGATAAAGAAGATTCAAAGAGAGTGAGATGCCAGCTCCTTTCATTCAGTCAGTACCTTCAATCATTTCTGGACGTTTTTCAATGGCAAAAATCAATGAATATTGTAAATGCACAAACAGTAATTTCTCCGCATTGCAAGGTGCAATTCTGAAATTTTTTGCTTTTTCCCGCTCCTCTTAGCATGGTAAAGAAGATTCAAAGAGAGTGAGGTGCCAGCTCCTTTCATTCAGTCAGTAGCTTCAAACATTTCTGGTATATGAATAACATGTTTTTCAATGGCAAAAATCAATGAATATTGTAAATGCACAAACAGTAATTTCTCCGCATTGCAAGGTGCAATTCTGAAATTTTTTGCTTTTTCCTGCTCCTCTTAGCATGATAAAGAAGATTCAAAGAGAGTGAGATGCCAGCTCCTTTCATTCAGTCAGTAGCTTCAATCATTTCTGGACGTTTTTCAATGGCAAAAATCAATGAATATTGTAAATGCACAAACAGTAATTTCTCCGCATTGCAAGGTGCAATTCTGAAATTTTTTGCTTTTTCCTGCTCCTCTTAGCATGATAAAGAAGATTCAAAGAGAGTGAGATGCCAGCTCCTTTCATTCAGTCAGTAGCTTCAATCATTTCTGGACGTTTTTCAATGGCAAAAATCAATGAATATTGTAAATGCACAAACAGTAATTTCTCCACATTGCAAGGTGCAATTCTAAAATTTTTTGCTTTTTCCTGCTCCTCTTAGCATGATAAAGAAGATTCAAAGAGAGTGAGATGCCAGGTCCTTTCATTCAGTCAGTAGCTTCAAACATTTCTGGTATATGAATAACATGATGTTTTTCAATGGCAAAAATCAATGAATATTGTAAATGCACAAACAGTAATTTCTCCGCATTGCAAGGTGCAATTCTGAAATTTTTTGCTTTTTCCTGCTCCTCTTAGCATGATAAAGAAGATTCAAAGAGAGTGAGATGCCAGCTCCTTTCATTCAGTCAGTAGCTTCAAACATTTCTGGTATATGAATAACATGATGTTTTTCAATGGCAAAAATCAATGAATATTGTAAATGGACAAACAGTAATTTCTCCGCATTGCAAGGTGAAATTCTGAAATTTTTTGCTTTTTCCTGCTCCTCTTAGCATGATAAAGAAGATTCAAAGAGAGTGAGATGCCAGCTCCTTTCATTCAGTCAGTAGCTTCAATCATTTCTGGACGTTTTTCAATGGCAAAAATCAATGAATATTGTAAATGCACAAACAGTAATTTCTCCGCATTGCAAGGTGCAATTCTGAAATTTTTTGCTTTTTCCTGCTCCTCTTAGCATGATAAAGAAGATTCAAAGAGAGTGAGGTGCCAGCTCCTTTCATTCAGTCAGTAGCTTCAAACATTTCTGGTATATGAATAACATGTTTTTCAATGGCAAAAATCAATGAATATTGTAATTGCACAAACAGTAATTTCTCCGCATTGCAAGGTGCAATTCTGAAATGTTTTGCTTTTTCCTGCTCCTCTTAGCATGATAAAGAAGATTCAAAGAGAGTGAGATGCCAGCTCCTTTCATTCAGACAGTAGCTTCAATCATTTCTGGACGTTTTTCAATGGCCAAAATCAATGAATATTGTAAATGCACAAACAGTAATTTCTCCGCATTGCAAGGTGCAATTCTGAAATTTTTTGCTTTTTCCTGCTCCTCTTAGCATGATAAAGAAGATTCAAAGAGAGTGAGATGCCAGCTCCTTTCATTCAGTCAGTAGCTTCAATCATTTCTGGACGTTTTTCAATGGCAAAAATCAATGAATATTGTAAATGCACAAACAGTAATTTCTCCGCATTGCAAGGTGCAATTCTGAAATTTTTTGCTTTTTCCTGCTCCTCTTAGCATGATAAAGAAGATTCAAAGAGAGTGAGATGACAGCTCCTTTCATTCAGTCAGTAGCTTCAAACATTTCTGGTATATGAATAACATGATGTTTTTCAATGGCAAAAATCAATGAATATTGTAAATGCACAAACAGTAATTTCTCCGCATTGCAAGGTGCAAGTCTGAAATTTTTTGCTTTTTCCTGCTCCTCTTAGCATGATTAAGAAGATTCAAAGAGAATGAGATGCCAGCTACTTTCATTCAGTCAGTAGCTTCAATCATTTCTGGACGTTTTTCAATGGTAAAAATCAATGAATATTGTAAATGCACAAACAGAAATTTCTCCACATTGCAAGGTGCAATTCTGAAATTTTTTGCTTTTTCCTGCTCCTCTTAGCATGATAAAGAAGATTCAAAGAGAGTGAGATGCCAGCTCCTTTCATTCAGTCAGTAGCTTCAAACATTTCTGGTATATGAATAACATGATGTTTTTCAATGGCAAAAATCAATGAATATTGTAAATGCACAAACAGTAATTTCTCCGCATTGCAAGGTGCAAGTCTGAAATTTTTTGCTTTTTCCTGCTCCTCTTAGCATGATAAAGAAGATTCAAAGAGAGTGAGATGCCAGCTACTTTCATTCAGTCAGTAGCTTCAATCATTTCTGGACGTTTTTCAATGGTAAAAATCAATGAATATTGTAAATGCACAAACAGTAATTTCTCCACATTGCAAGGTGCAATTCTGAAATTTTTTGCTTTTTCCTGCTCCTCTTAGCATGATAAAGAAGATTCAAAGAGAGTGAGATGCCAGTTCCTTTCATTCAGTCAGTAGCTTCAAACATTTCTGGTATATGAATAACATGATGTTTTTCAATGGCAAAAATCAATGAATATTGTAAATGCACAAACAGTAATTTCTCCGCATTGCAAGGTGCAATTCTGAAATTTTTTGCTTTTTCCTGCTCCTCTTAGCATGATAAAGAAGATTCAAAGAGAGTGAGATGCCAGCTCCTTTCATTCAGTCAGTAGCTTCAATCATTTCTGGACGTTTTTCAATGGCAAAAATCAATGAATATTGTAAATGCACAAACAGTAATTTCTCCGCATTGCAAGGTGCAATTCTGAAATTTTTTGCTTTTTCCTGCTCCTCTTAGCATGATAAAGAAGATTCAAAGAGAGTGAGATGCCAGCTCCTTTCGTTCAGTCAGTAGCTTCAATCATTTCTGGACGTTTTTCAATGGCAAAAATCATTGAATATTATAAATGCACAAACAGTAATTTCTCCGCATTGCAAGGTTCAATTCTGAAATTTTTTACTTTTTCCTGCTCCTCTTAGCATGATAAAGAAGATTCAAAGAGAGTGAGATGCCAGCTCCTTTCATTCAGTCAGTAGCTTCAATCATTTCTGGACGTTTTTCAATGGCAAAAATCAATGAATATTGTAAATGCACAAACAGTAATTTCTCCGCATTGCAAGGTGCAATTCTGAAATTTTTTGCTTTTTCCTGCTCCTCTTAGCATGATAAACAAGATTCAAAGAGAGTGAGATGCCAGCTCCTTTCATTCAGTCAGTAGCTTCAATCATTTCTGGACGTTTTTCAATGGCAAAAATCAATGAATATTGTAAATGCACAATCAGTAATTTCTCCGCATTGCAAGGTGCAATTCTGAAATTTTTTGCTTTTTCCTGCTCCTCTTAGCATGATAAAGATTCAAAGAGAGTGAGATGCCAGCTCCTTTCATTCAGTCAGTAGCTTCAAACATTTCTGGTATATGAATAACATGATGTTTTTCAATGGCAAAAATCAATGAATATTGTAAATGCACAAACAGTAATTTCTCCGCATTGCAAGGTGCAAGTCTGAAATTTTTTGCTTTTTCCTGCTCCTCTTAGCATGATAAAGAAGATTCAAAGAGAGTGAGATGCCAGCTACTTTCATTCAGTCAGTAGCTTCAATCATTTCTGGACGTTTTTCAATGGTAAAAATCAATGAATATTGTAAATGCACAAACAGTAATTTCTCCACATTGCAAGGTGCAATTCTGAAATTTTTTGCTTTTTCCTGCTCCTCTTAGCATGATAAAGAAGATTCAAAGAGAGTGAGATGCCAGCTCCTTTCATTCAGTCAGTAGCTTCAAACATTTCTGGTATATGAATAACATGATGTTTTTCAATGGCAAAAATCAATGAATATTGTAAATGCACAAACAGTAATTTCTCCGCATTGCAAGGTGCAATTCTGAAATTTTTTGCTTTTTCCTGCTCCTCTTAGCATGATAAAGAAGATTCAAAGAGAGTGAGATGCCAGCTCCTTTCATTCAGTCAGTAGCTTCAAACATTTCTGGTATATGAATAACATGATGTTTTTCAATGGCAAAAATCAATGAATATTGTAAATGCACAAACAGTAATTTCTCCGCATTGCAAGGTGCAAGTCTGAAATTTTTTGCTTTTTCCTGCTCCTCTTAGCATGATAAAGAAGATTCAAAGAGAGTGAGATGCCAGCTACTTTCATTCAGTCAGTAGCTTCAATCATTTCTGGACGTTTTTCAATGGTAAAAATCAATGAATATTGTAAATGCACAAACAGTAATTTCTCCACATTGCAAGGTGCAATTCTGAAATTTTTTGCTTTTTCCTGCTCCTCTTAGCATGATAAAGAAGATTCAAAGAGAGTGAGATGCCAGCTCCTTTCATTCAGTCAGTAGCTTCAAACATTTCTGGTATATGAATAACATGATGTTTTTCAATGGCAAAAATCAATGAATATTGTAAATGCACAAACAGTAATTTCTCCGCATTGCAAGGTGCAATTCTGAAAATTTTGCTTTTTCCTGCTCCTCTTAGCATGATAAAGAAGATTCAAAGAGAGTGAGATGCCAGCTCCTTTCATTCAGTCAGTAGCTTCAATCATTTCTGGATGTTTTTCAATGGCAAAAATCAATGAATATTGTAAATGCACAAACTGTAATTTCTCCGCATTGCAAGGTGCGATTCTGAAATTTTTTGCTTTTTCCTGCTCCTCTTAGCATGATAAAGAAGATTCAAAGAGAGTGAGATGCCAGCTCCTTTCTTTCAGTCAGTAGCTTCAATCATTTCTGGACGTTTTTCAATGGCAAAAATCAATGAATATTGTAAATGCACAAACAGTAATTTCTCCGCATTGCAAGGTGCAATTCTGAAATTTTTTGCTTTTTCCTGCTCCTCTTAGCATGATAAAGAAGATTCAAAGAGAGTGAGATGCCAGCTCCTTTCATTCAGTCAGTGCCTTCAATCATTTCTGGACGTTTTTCAATGGCAAAAATCAATGAATATTGTAAATGCACAAACAGTAATTTCTCCGCATTGCAAGGTGCAATTCTGAAATTTTTTGCTTTTTCCTGCTCCTCTTAGCATGATAAAGAAGATTCAAAGAGAGTGAGATGCCAGCTCCTTTCATTCAGTCAGTAGCTTCAATCATTTCTGGACGTTTTTCAATGGCAAAAATCAATGAATATTGTAAATGCACAAACAGTAATTTCTCCGCATTGCAAGGTGCAATTCTGAAATTTTTTGCTTTTTCCTGCTCCTCTTAGCATGATAAAGAAGATTCAAAGAGAGTGAGATGCCAGCTCCTTTCATTCAGTCAGTAGCTTCAATCATTTCTGGACATTTTTCAATGGCAAAAATCAATGAATATTGTAAATGCACAAACAGTAATTTCTCCGCATTGCAAGGTGCAATTCTGAAATTTTTTGCTTTTTCCTGCTCCTCTTAGCATGATAAAGAAGATTCAAAGAGAGTGAGATGCCAGCTCCTTTCATTCAGTCAGTAGCTTCAAACATTTCTGGTATATGAATAACATGATGTTTTTCAATGGCAAAAATCAATGAATATTGTAAATGCACAAACAGTAATTTCTCCGCATTGCAAGGTGCAAGTCTGAAATTTTTTGCTTTTTCCTGCTCCTCTTAGCATGATAAAGAAGATTCAAAGAGAGTGAGATGCCAGCTACTTTCATTCAGTCAGTAGCTTCAATCATTTCTGGACGTTTTTCAATGGTAAAAATCAATGAATATTGTAAATGCACAAACAGTAATTTCTCCACATTGCAAGGTGCAATTCTGAAATTTTTTGCTTTTTCCTGCTCCTCTTAGCATGATAAGGAAGATTCAAAGAGAGTGAGATGCCAGCTCCTTTCATTCAGTCAGTAGCTTCAAACATTTCTGATTTATGAATAACATGATGTTTTTCAATGGCAAAAATCAATGAATATTGTAAATGCACAAACAGTAATTTCTCCGCATTGCAAGGTGCAATTCTGAAATTTTTTGCTTTTTCCTGCTCCTCTTAGCATGATAAAGAAGATTCAAAGAGAGTGAGATGCCAGCTCCTTTCATTCAGTCAGTAGCTTCAATCATTTCTGGACATTTTTCAATGGCAAAAATCAATGAATATTGTAAATGCACAAACAGTAATTTCTCCGCATTGCAAGGTGCAATTCTGAAATTTTTTGCTTTTTCCTGCTCCTCTTAGCATGATAAACAAGATTCAAAGAGAGTGAGATGCCAGCTCCTTTCATTCAGTCAGTAGCTTCAATCATTTCTGGACGTTTTTCAATGGCAAAAACCATTTAATATTGTAAATGCACAAACAGTAATTTCTCCGCATTGCAAGGTGCAATTCTGAAATTTTTTACTTTTTCCTGCTCCTCTTAGCATGATAAAGAAGATTCAAAGAGAGTGAGATGCCAGCTCCTTTCATTCAGTCAGTAGCTTCAATCATTTCTGGTATATGAATAACATGATGTTTTTCAATCGCAAAAATCAATGAATATTGTAAATGCAAAAACAGTAATTTCTCCGCATTGCAAGGTGCAATTCTGAAATTTTTTGCTTTTTCCTGCTCCTCTTTGCATGATAAAGAAGATTCAAAGAGAGTGAGATGCCAGCTCCTTTCATTCAGTCAGTAGCTTCAATCATTTCTGGACGTTTTTCAATGGCAAAAATCAATGAATATTGTAAATGCACAAACAGTAATTTCTCCGCATTGCAAGGTGCAATTCTGAAATTTTTTGCTTTTTCCTGCTCCTCTTAGCATGATAAAGAAGATTCAAAGAGAGTGAGATGCCAGCTCCTTTCCTTCAGTCAGTAGCTTCAATCATTTCTGGTATATGAATAACATGATGTTTTTCAATAGCAAAAATCAATGAATATTGTAAATGCACAAACAGTAATTTCTCCGCATTGCAAGGTGCAATTCTGAAATTTTTTGCTTTTTCCTGCTCCTCTTAGCATGATAAAGAAGATTCAAAGAGAGTGAGATGCCAGCTCCTTTCATTCAGTCAGTAGCTTCAATCATTTCTGGACGTTTTTCAATGGCAAAAATCAATGAATATTGTAAATGCACAAACAGTAATTTCTCTGCATTGCAAGGTGCAATTCTGAAATTTTTTGCTTTTTCCTGCTCCTCTTAGCATGATAAAGAAGATTCAAAGAGAGTGAGGTGCCAGCTCCTTTCATTCAGTCAGGAGCTTCAAACATTTCTGGTATATGAATAACATGTTTTTCAATGGCAAAAATCAATGAATATTGTAAATGCACAAACAGTAATTTCTCCGCATTGCAAGGTGCAATTCTGAAATTTTTTGCTTTTTCCTGCTCCTCTTAGCATGATAAAGAAGATTCAAAGAGAGTGAGATGCCAGCTCCTTTCATTCAGTCAGTAGCTTCAATCATTTCTGGACGTTTTTCAATGGCAAAAATCAATGAATATTGTAAATGCACAAACAGTAATTTCTCCGCATTGCAAGGTGCAATTCTGAAATTTTTTGCTTTTTCCTGCTCCTCTTAGCATGATAAACAAGATTCAAAGAGAGTGAGATGCCAGCTCCTTTCATTCAGTCAGTACCTTCAATCATTTCTGGACGTTTTTCAATGGCAAAAACCATTGAATATTGTAAATGCACAAACAGTAATTTCTCCGCATTGCAAGGTGCAATTCTGAAATTTTTTACTTTTTCCTGCTCCTCTTAGCATGATAAAGAAGATTCAAAGAGAGTGAGATGCCAGCTCTTTTCATTCAGTCAGTAGCTTCAATCATTTCTGGTATATGAATAACATGATGTTTTTCAATCGCAAAAATCAATGAATATTGTAAATGCACAAACAGTAATTTCTCCGCATTGCAAGGTGCAATTCTGAAATTTTTTGCTTTTTCCTGCTCCTCTTAGCATGATAAAGAAGATTCAAAGAGAGTGAGATGCCAGCTCCTTTCATTCAGTCAGTAGCTTCAATCATTTCTGGACGTTTTTCAATGGCAAAAATCAATGAATATTGTAAATGCACAAACAGTAAATTCTCCGCATTGCAAGGTGCAATTCTGAAATTTTTTGCTTTTTCCTGCTCCTCTTAGCATGATAAAGAAGATTCAAAGAGAGTGAGATGCCAGCTCCTTTCCTTCAGTCAGTAGCTTCAATCATTTCTGGTATATGAATAACATGATGTTTTTCAATAGCAAAAATCAATGAATATTGTAAATGCACAAACAGTAATTTCTCCGCATTGCAAGGTGCAGTTCTGAAATTTTTTGCTTTTTCCTGCTCCTCTTAGCATGATAAAGAAGATTCAAAGAGAGTGAGATGCCAGCTCCTTTCATTCAGTCAGTAGCTTCAATCATTTCTGGACGTTTTTCAATGGGAAAAATCAATGAATATTGTAAATGCACAAACAGTAATTTCTCTGCATTGCAAGGTGCAATTCTGAAATTTTTTGCTTTTTCCTGCTCCTCTTAGCATGATAAAGAAGATTCAAAGAGAGTGAGGTGCCAGCTCCTTTCATTCAGTCAGGAGCTTCAAACATTTCTGGTATATGAATAACATGTTTTTCAATGGCAAAAATCAATGAATATTGTAAATGCACAAACAGTAATTTCTCCGCATTGCAAGGTGCAATTCTGAAATTTTTTGCTTTTTCCTGCTCCTCTTAGCATGATAAAGAAGATTCAAAGAGAGTGAGATGCCAGCTCCTTTCATTCAGTCAGTAGCTTCAATCATTTCTGGACGTTTTTCAATGGCAAAAATCAATGAATATTGTAAATGCACAAACTGTAATTTCTCCGCATTGCAAGGTGCAATTCTGAAATTTTTTGCTTTTTCCTGCTCCTCTTAGCATGATAAAGAAGATTCAAAGAGAGTGAGATGCCAGCTCCTTTCATTCAGTCAGTAGCTTCAATCATTTCTGGACGTTTTTCAATGGCAAAAATCAACGAATATTGTAAATGCACAAACAGTAATTTCTCCGCATTGCAAGGTGCAATTCTGAAATTTTTTGCTTTTTCCTGCTCCTCTTAGCATGATAAAGAAGATTCAAAGAAAGTGAGATGCCAGCTCCTTTCATTCAGTCAGTAGCTTCAATCATTTCTGGACGTTTTTCAATGGCAAAAATCAATGAATATTGTAAATGCACAAACTGTAATTTCTCCGCATTGCAAGGTGCAATTCTGAAATTTTTTGCTTTTTCCTGCTCCTCTTAGCATGATAAAGAAGATTCAAAGAGAGTGAGATGCCAGCTCCTGTCATTCAGTCAGTACCTTCAATCATTTCTGGACGTTTTTCAATGGCAAAAATCAATGAATATTGTAAATGCACAAACAGTAATTTCTCCGCATTGCAAGGTGCAATTCTGAAATTTTTTGCTTTTTCCTGCTCCTCTTAGCATGATAAAGAAGATTCAAAGAGAGTGAGATGCCAGCTCCTTTCATTCAGTCAGTACCTTCAATCATTTCTGGACGTTTTTCAAGGGCAAAAATCAATGAATATTGTAAATGCACAAACAGTAATTTCTCCGCATTGCAAGGTGCAATTCTGAAATTTTTTGCTTTTTCCTGCTCCTCTTAGCATGATAAAGAAGATTCAAAGAGAGTGAGATGCCAGCTCCTTTCATTCAGTCAGTAGCTTCAATCATTTCTGGACGTTTTTCAATGGCAAAAATCAATGAATATTGTAAATGCACAAACAGTAATTTCTCCGCATTGCAAGGTGCAATTCTGAAATTTTTTGCTTTTTCCTGCTCCTCTTAGCATGATAAAGAAGATTCAAAGAGAGTGAGATGCCAGCTCCTTTCATTCAGTCAGTAGCTTCAAACATTTCTGGTATATGAATAACATGATGTTTTTCAATGGCAAAAATCAATGAATATTGTAAATGCACAAACAGTAATTTCTCCGCATTGCAAGGTGCAAGTCTGAAATTTTTTGCTTTTTCCTGCTCCTCTTTGCATGATAAAGAAGATTCAAAGAGAGTGAGATGCCAGCTCCTTTCATTCAGTCAGTAGCTTCAATCATTTCTGGACGTTTTTCAATGGCAAAAATCAATGAATATTGTAAATGCACAAACAGTAATTTCTCCACATTGCAAGGTGCAATTCTGAAATTTTTTGCTTTTTCCTGCTCCTCTTAGCATGATAAACAAGATTCAAAGAGAGTGAGATGCCAGCTCCTTTCATTCAGTCAGTACCTTCAATCATTTCTGGACGTTTTTCAATGGCAAAAACCATTGAATATTGTAAATGCACAAACAGTAATTTCTCCGCATTGCAAGGTGCAATTCTGAAATTTTTTACTTTTTCCTGCTCCTCTTAGCATGATAAAGAAGATTCAAAGAGAGTGAGATGCCAGCTCTTTTCATTCAGTCAGTAGCTTCAATCATTTCTGGTATATGAATAACATGATGTTTTTCAATCGCAAAAATCAATGAATATTGTAAATGCACAAACAGTAATTTCTCCGCATTGCAAGGTGCAATTCTGAAATTTTTTGCTTTTTCCTGCTCCTCTTAGCATGATAAAGAAGATTCAAAGAGAGTGAGATGCCAGCTCCTTTCATTCAGTCAGTAGCTTCAATCATTTCTGGACGTTTTTCAATGGCAAAAATCAATGAATATTGTAAATGCACAAACAGTAAATTCTCCGCATTGCAAGGTGCAATTCTGAAATTTTTTGCTTTTTCCTGCTCCTCTTAGCATGATAAAGAAGATTCAAAGAGAGTGAGATGCCAGCTCCTTTCCTTCAGTCAGTAGCTTCAATCATTTCTGGTATATGAATAACATGATGTTTTTCAATAGCAAAAATCAATGAATATTGTAAATGCACAAACAGTAATTTCTCCGCATTGCAAGGTGCAGTTCTGAAATTTTTTGCTTTTTCCTGCTCCTCTTAGCATGATAAAGAAGATTCAAAGAGAGTGAGATGCCAGCTCCTTTCATTCAGTCAGTAGCTTCAATCATTTCTGGACGTTTTTCAATGGGAAAAATCAATGAATATTGTAAATGCACAAACAGTAATTTCTCTGCATTGCAAGGTGCAATTCTGAAATTTTTTGCTTTTTCCTGCTCCTCTTAGCATGATAAAGAAGATTCAAAGAGAGTGAGGTGCCAGCTCCTTTCATTCAGTCAGGAGCTTCAAACATTTCTGGTATATGAATAACATGTTTTTCAATGGCAAAAATCAATGAATATTGTAAATGCACAAACAGTAATTTCTCCGCATTGCAAGGTGCAATTCTGAAATTTTTTGCTTTTTCCTGCTCCTCTTAGCATGATAAAGAAGATTCAAAGAGAGTGAGATGCCAGCTCCTTTCATTCAGTCAGTAGCTTCAATCATTTCTGGACGTTTTTCAATGGCAAAAATCAATGAATATTGTAAATGCACAAACTGTAATTTCTCCGCATTGCAAGGTGCAATTCTGAAATTTTTTGCTTTTTCCTGCTCCTCTTAGCATGATAAAGAAGATTCAAAGAGAGTGAGATGCCAGCTCCTTTCATTCAGTCAGTAGCTTCAATCATTTCTGGACGTTTTTCAATGGCAAAAATCAACGAATATTGTAAATGCACAAACAGTAATTTCTCCGCATTGCAAGGTGCAATTCTGAAATTTTTTGCTTTTTCCTGCTCCTCTTAGCATGATAAAGAAGATTCAAAGAAAGTGAGATGCCAGCTCCTTTCATTCAGTCAGTAGCTTCAATCATTTCTGGACGTTTTTCAATGGCAAAAATCAATGAATATTGTAAATGCACAAACTGTAATTTCTCCGCATTGCAAGGTGCAATTCTGAAATTTTTTGCTTTTTCCTGCTCCTCTTAGCATGATAAAGAAGATTCAAAGAGAGTGAGATGCCAGCTCCTGTCATTCAGTCAGTACCTTCAATCATTTCTGGACGTTTTTCAATGGCAAAAATCAATGAATATTGTAAATGCACAAACAGTAATTTCTCCGCATTGCAAGGTGCAATTCTGAAATTTTTTGCTTTTTCCTGCTCCTCTTAGCATGATAAAGAAGATTCAAAGAGAGTGAGATGCCAGCTCCTTTCATTCAGTCAGTACCTTCAATCATTTCTGGACGTTTTTCAATGGCAAAAATCAATGAATATTGTAAATGCACAAACAGTAATTTCTCCGCATTGCAAGGTGCAATTCTGAAATTTTTTGCTTTTTCCTGCTCCTCTTAGCATGATAAAGAAGATTCAAAGAGAGTGAGATGCCAGCTCCTTTCATTCAGTCAGTAGCTTCAATCATTTCTGGACGTTTTTCAATGGCAAAAATCAATGAATATTGTAAATGCACAAACAGTAATTTCTCCGCATTGCAAGGTGCAATTCTGAAATTTTTTGCTTTTTCCTGCTCCTCTTAGCATGATAAAGAAGATTCAAAGAGAGTGAGATGCCAGCTCCTTTCATTCAGTCAGTAGCTTCAAACATTTCTGGTATATGAATAACATGATGTTTTTCAATGGCAAAAATCAATGAATATTGTAAATGCACAAACAGTAATTTCTCCGCATTGCAAGGTGCAAGTCTGAAATTTTTTGCTTTTTCCTGCTCCTCTTTGCATGATAAAGAAGATTCAAAGAGAGTGAGATGCCAGCTCCTTTCATTCAGTCAGTAGCTTCAATCATTTCTGGACGTTTTTCAATGGCAAAAATCAATGAATATTGTAAATGCACAAACAGTAATTTCTCCACATTGCAAGGTGCAATTCTGAAATTTTTTGCTTTTTCCTGCTCCTCTTAGCATGATAAACAAGATTCAAAGAGAGTGAGATGCCAGCTCCTTTCATTCAGTCAGTACCTTCAATCATTTCTGGACGTTTTTCAATGGCAAAAACCATTGAATATTGTAAATGCACAAACAGTAATTTCTCCGCATTGCAAGGTGCAATTCTGAAATTTTTTACTTTTTCCTGCTCCTCTTAGCATGATAAAGAAGATTCAAAGAGAGTGAGATGCCAGCTCTTTTCATTCAGTCAGTAGCTTCAATCATTTCTGGTATATGAATAACATGATGTTTTTCAATCGCAAAAATCAATGAATATTGTAAATGCACAAACAGTAATTTCTCCGCATTGCAAGGTGCAATTCTGAAATTTTTTGCTTTTTCCTGCTCCTCTTTGCATGATAAAGAAGATTCAAAGAGAGTGAGATGCCAGCTCCTTTCATTCAGTCAGTAGCTTCAATCATTTCTGGACGTTTTTCAATGGCAAAAATCAATGAATATTGTAAATGCACAAACAGTAATTTCTCCGCATTGCAAGGTGCAATTCTGAAATTTTTTGCTTTTTCCTGCTCCTCTTAGCATGATAAAGAAGATTCAAAGAGAGTGAGATGCCAGCTCCTTTCATTCAGTCAGTAGCTTCAATCATTTCTGGACGTTTTTCAATGGCAAAAATCAATGAATATTGTAAATGCACAAACTGTAATTTCTCCGCATTGCAAGGTGCAATTCTGAAATTTTTTGCTTTTTCCTGCTCCTCTTAGCATGATAAAGAAGATTCAAAGAGAGTGAGATGCCAGCTCCTTTCATTCAGTCAGTAGCTTCAATCATTTCTGGACGTTTTTCAATGGCAAAAATCAACGAATATTGTAAATGCACAAACAGTAATTTCTCCGCATTGCAAGGTGCAATTCTGAAATTTTTTGCTTTTTCCTGCTCCTCTTAGCATGATAAAGAAGATTCAAAGAGAGTGAGATGCCAGCTCCTTTCATTCAGTCAGTAGCTTCAATCATTTCTGGACGTTTTTCAATGGCAAAAATCAATGAATATTGTAAATGCACAAACTGTAATTTCTCCGCATTGCAAGGTGCAATTCTGAAATTTTTTGCTTTTTCCTGCTCCTCTTAGCATGATAAAGAAGATTCAAAGAGAGTGAGATGCCAGCTCCTTTCATTCAGTCAGTACCTTCAATCATTTCTGGACGTTTTTCAATGGCAAAAATCAATGAATATTGTAAATGCACAAACAGTAATTTCTCCGCATTGCAAGGTGCAATTCTGAAATTTTTTGCTTTTTCCTGCTCCTCTTAGCATGATAAAGAAGATTCAAAGAGAGTGAGATGCCAGCTCCTTTCATTCAGTCAGTACCTTCAATCATTTCTGGACGTTTTTCAATGGCAAAAATCAATGAATATTGTAAATGCACAAACAGTAATTTCTCCGCATTGCAAGGTGCAATTCTGAAATTTTTTGCTTTTTCCTGCTCCTCTTAGCATGATAAAGAAGATTCAAAGAGAGTGAGATGCCAGCTCCTTTCATTCAGTCAGTAGCTTCAATCATTTCTGGACGTTTTTCAATGGCAAAAATCAATGAATATTGTAAATGCACAAACAGTAATTTCTCCGCATTGCAAGGTGCAATTCTGAAATTTTTTGCTTTTTCCTGCTCCTCTTAGCATGATAAAGAAGATTCAAAGAGAGTGAGATGCCAGCTCCTTTCATTCAGTCAGTAGCTTCAAACATTTCTGGTATATGAATAACATGATGTTTTTCAATGGCAAAAATCAATGAATATTGTAAATGCACAAACAGTAATTTCTCCGCATTGCAAGGTGCAATTCTGAAATTTTTTGCTTTTTCCTGCTCCTCTTAGCATGATAAAGAAGATTCAAAGAGAGTGAGATGCCAGCTCCTTTCATTCAGTCAGTAGCTTCAATCATTTCTGGACGTTTTTCAATGGCAAAAATCAATGAATATTGTAAATGCACAAACAGTAATTTCTCCGCATTGCAAGGTGCAATTCTGAAATTTTTTGCTTTTTCCTGCTCCTCTTAGCATGATAAAGAAGATTCAAAGAGAGTGAGATGCCAGCTCCTTTCATTCAGTCAGTAGCTTCAAACATTTCTGGTATATGAATAACATGATGTTTTTCAATGGCAAAAATCAATGAATATTGTAAATGCACAAACAGTAATTTCTCCGCATTGCAAGGTGCAAGTCTGAAATTTTTTGCTTTTTCCTGCTCCTCTTAGCATGATAAAGAAGATTCAAAGAGAGTGAGATGCCAGCTACTTTCATTCAGTCAGTAGCTTCAATCATTTCTGGACGTTTTTCAATGGTAAAAATCAATGAATATTGTAAATGCACAAACAGTAATTTCTCCACATTGCAAGGTGCAATTCTGAAATTTTTTGCTTTTTCCTGCTCCTCTTAGCATGATAAAGAAGATTCAAAGAGAGTGAGATGCCAGCTCCTTTCATTCAGTCAGTAGCTTCAATCATTTCTGGACATTTTTCAATGGCAAAAATCAATGAATATTGTAAATGCACAAACAGTAATTTCTCCGCATTGCAAGGTGCAATTCTGAAATTTTTTGCTTTTTCCTGCTCCTCTTAGCATGATAAACAAGATTCAAAGAGAGTGAGATGCCAGCTCCTTTCATTCAGTCAGTAGCTTCAATCATTTCTGGACGTTTTTCAATGGCAAAAACCATTGAATATTGTAAATGCACAAACAGTAATTTCTCCGCATTGCAAGGTGCAATTCTGAAATTTTTTACTTTTTCCTGCTCCTCTTAGCATGATAAAGAAGATTCAAAGAGAGTGAGATGCCAGCTCCTTTCATTCAGTCAGTAGCTTCAATCATTTCTGGTATATGAATAACATGATGTTTTTCAATCGCAAAAATCAATGAATATTGTAAATGCACAAACAGTAATTTCTCCGCATTGCAAGGTGCAATTCTGAAATTTTTTGCTTTTTCCTGCTCCTCTTAGCATGATAAAGAAGATTCAAAGAGAGTGAGATGCCAGCTCCTTTCATTCAGTCAGTAGCTTCAATCATTTCTGGACGTTTTTCAATGGCAAAAATCAATGAATATTGTAAATGCACAAACAGTAATTTCTCCGCATTGCAAGGTGCAATTCTGAAATTTTTTGCTTTTTCCTGCTCCTCTTAGCATGATAAAGAAGATTCAAAGAGAGTGAGATGCCAGCTCCTTTCCTTCAGTCAGTAGCTTCAATCATTTCTGGTATATGAATAACATGATGTTTTTCAATAGCAAAAATCAATGAATATTGTAAATGCACAAACAGTAATTTCTCCGCATTGCAAGGTGCAATTCTGAAATTTTTAGCTTTTTCCTGCTCCTCTTAGCATGATAAAGAAGATTCAAAGAGAGTGAGATGCCAGCTCCTTTCATTCAGTCAGTAGCTTCAATCATTTCTGGACGTTTTTCAATGGCAAAAATCAATGAATATTGTAAATGCACAAACAGTAATTTCTCTGCATTGCAAGGTGCAATGCTGAAATTTTTTGCTTTTTCCTGCTCCTCTTAGCATGATAAAGAAGATTCAAAGAGAGTGAGGTGCCAGCTCCTTTCATTCAGTCAGGAGCTTCAAACATTTCTGGTATATGAATAACATGTTTTTCAATGGCAAAAATCAATGAATATTGTAAATGCACAAACAGTAATTTCTCCGCATTGCAAGGTGCAATTCTGAAATTTTTTGCTTTTTCCTGCTCCTCTTAGCATGAAAAAGAAGATTCAAAGAGAGTGAGATGCCAGCTCCTTTCATTCAGTCAGTAGCTTCAATCATTTCTGGACGTTTTTCAATGGCAAAAATCAATGAATATTGTAAATGCACAAACAGTAATTTCTCCGCATTGCAAGGTGCAATTCTGAAATTTTTTGCTTTTTCCTGCTCCTCTTAGCATGATAAACAAGATTCAAAGAGAGTGAGATGCCAGCTCCTTTCATTCAGTCAGTAGCTTCAATCATTTCTGGACGTTTTTCAATGGCAAAAACCATTGAATATTGTAAATGCACAAACAGTAATTTCTCCGCATTGCAAGGTGCAATTCTGAAATGTTTTACTTTTTCCTGCTCCTCTTAGCATGATAAAGAAGATTCAAAGAGAGTGAGATGCCAGCTCCTTTCATTCAGTCAGTAGCTTCAATCATTTCTGGTATATGAATAACATGATGTTTTTCAATCGCAAAAATCAATGAATATTGTAAATGCACAAACAGTAATTTCTCCGCATTGCAAGGTGCAATTCTGAAATTTTTTGCTTTTTCCTGCTCCTCTTAGCATGATAAAGAAGATTCAAAGAGAGTGAGATGCCAGCTCCTTTCATTCAGTCAGTAGCTTCAATCATTTCTGGACGTTTTTCAATGGCAAAAATCAATGAATATTGTAAATGCACAAACAGTAATTTCTCCGCATTGCAAGGTGCAATTCTGAAATTTTTTGCTTTTTCCTGCTCCTCTTAGCATGATAAAGAAGATTCAAAGAGAGTGAGATGCCAGCTCCTTTCCTTCAGTCAGTAGCTTCAATCATTTCTGGTATATGAATAACATGATGTTTTTCAATAGCAAAAATCAATGAATATTGTAAATGCACAAACAGTAATTTCTCCGCATTGCAAGGTGCAATTCTGAAATTTTTTGCTTTTTCCTGCTCCTCTTAGCATGATAAAGAAGATTCAAAGAGAGTGAGATGCCAGCTCCTTTCATTCAGTCAGTAGCTTCAATCATTTCTGGACGTTTTTCAATGGCAAAAATCTATGAATATTGTAAATGCACAAACAGTAATTTCTCTGCATTTCAAGGTGCAATTCTGAAATTTTTTGCTTTTTCCTGCTCCTCTTAGCATGATAAAGAAGATTCAAAGAGAGTGAGGTGCCAGCTCCTTTCATTCAGTCAGGAGCTTCAAACATTTCTGGTATATGAATAACATGTTTTTCAATGGCAAAAATCAATGAATATTGTAAATGCACAAACAGTAATTTCTCCGCATTGCAAGGTGCAATTCTGAAATTTTTTGCTTTTTCCTGCTCCTCTTAGCATGATAAAGAAGATTCAAAGAGAGTGAGATGCCAGCTCCTTTCATTCAGTCAGTAGCTTCAATCATTTCTGGACGTTTTTCAATGGCAAAAATCAATGAATATTGTAAATGCACAAACTGTAATTTCTCCGCATTGCAAGGTGCAATTCTGAAATTTTTTGCTTTTTCCTGCTCCTCTTAGCATGATAAAGAAGATTCAAAGAGAGTGAGATGCCAGCTCCTTTCATTCAGTCAGTAGCTTCAATCATTTCTGGACGTTTTTCAATGGCAAAAATCAACGAATATTGTAAATGCACAAACAGTAATTTCTCCGCATTGCAAGGTGCAATTCTGAAATTTTTTGCTTTTTCCTGCTCCTCTTAGCATGATAAAGAAGATTCAAAGAGAGTGAGATGCCAGCTCCTTTCATTCAGTCAGTAGCTTCAATCATTTCTGGACGTTTTTCAATGGCAAAAATCAATGAATATTGTAAATGCACAAACTGTAATTTCTCCGCATTGCAAGGTGCAATTCTGAAATTTTTTGCTTTTTCCTGCTCCTCTTAGCATGATAAAGAAGATTCAAAGAGAGTGAGATGCCAGCTCCTTTCATTCAGTCAGTATCTTCAATCATTTCTGGACGTTTTTCAATGGCAAAAATCAATGAATATTGTAAATGCACAAACAGTAATTTCTCCGCATTGCAAGGTGCAATTCTAAAATTTTTTGCTTTTTCCTGCTCCTCTTAGCATGATAAAGAAGATTCAAAGAGAGTGAGATGCCAGCTCCTTTCATTCAGTCAGTAGCTTCAAACATTTCTGGTATATGAATAACATGATGTTTTTCAATGGCAAAAATCAATGAATATTGTAAATGCACAAACAGTAATTTCTCCGCATTGCAAGGTGCAAGTCTGAAATTTTTTGCTTTTTCCTGCTCCTCTTAGCATGTTAAAGAAGATTCAAAGAGAGTGAGATGCCAGCTACTTTCATTCAGTCAGTAGCTTCAATCATTTCTGGACGTTTTTCAATGGTAAAAATCAATGAATATTGTAAATGCACAAACAGTAATTTCTCCACATTGCAAGGTGCAATTCTGAAATTTTTTGCTTTTTCCTGCTCCTCTTAGCATGATAAAGAAGATTCAAAGAGAGTGAGATGCCAGCTCCTTTCATTCAGTCAGTAGCTTCAAACATTTCTGGTATATGAATAACATGATGTTTTTCAATGGCAAAAATCAATGAATATTGTAAATGCACAAACAGTAATTTCTCCGCATTGCAAGGTGCAATTCTGAAATTTTTTGCTTTTTCCTGCTCCTCTTAGCATGATAAAGAAGATTCAAAGAGAGTGAGATGCCAGCTCCTTTCATTCAGTCAGTAGCTTCAATCATTTCTGGATGTTTTTCAATGGCAAAAATCAATGAATATTGTAAATGCACAAACTGTAATTTCTCCGCATTGCAAGGTGCAATTCTGAAATTTTTTGCTTTTTCCTGCTCCTCTTAGCATGATAAAGAAGATTCAAAGAGAGTGAGATGCCAGCTCCTTTCATTCAGTCAGTAGCTTCAATCATTTCTGGACGTTTTTCAATGGCAAAAATCAATGAATATTGTAAATGCACAAACAGTAATTTCTCCGCATTGCAAGGTGCAATTCTGAAATTTTTTGCTTTTTCCTGCTCCTCTTAGCATGATAAAGAAGATTCAAAGAGAGTGAGATGCCAGCTCCTTTCATTCAGTCAGTACCTTCAATCATTTCTGGACGTTTTTCAATGGCAAAAATCAATGAATATTGTAAATGCACAAACAGTAATTTCTCCGCATTGCAAGGTGCAATTCTGAAATTTTTTGCTTTTTCCCGCTCCTCTTAGCATGATAAAGAAGATTCAAAGAGAGTGAATTGCCAGCTCCTTTCATTCAGTCAGTAGCTTCAAACATTTCTGGTATATGAATAACATGTTATTCAATGGCAAAAATCAATGAATATTGTAAATGCACAAACAGTAATTTCTCCGCATTGCAAGGTGCAATTCTGAAATTTTTTGCTTTTTCCTGCTCCTCTTAGCATGATAAAGAAGATTCAAAGAGAGTGAGATGCCAGCTCCTTTCATTCAGTCTGTAGCTTCAATCATTTCTGGTATATGAATAACATGATGTTTTTCAATGGCAAAAATCAATGAATATTGTAAATGCACAAACAGTAATTTCTCCGCATTGCAAGGTGCAATTCTGAAATTTTTTGCTTTTTCCTGCTCCTCTTAGCATGATAAAGAAGATTCAAAGAGAGTGAGATGCCAGCTCCTTTCATTCAGTCAGTAGCTTCAATCATTTCTGGACGTTTTTCAATGGCAAAAATCAATGAATATTGTAAATGCACAAACAGTAATTTCTCCGCATTGCAAGGTGCAATTCTGAAATTTTTTGCTTTTTCCTGCTCCTCTTAGCATGATAAAGAAGATTCAAAGAGAGTGAGATGTCAGCTCCTTTCATTCAGTCAGTAGCTTCAAACATTTCTGGTATATGAATAACATGATGTTTTTCAATGGCAAAAATCAATGAATATTGTAAATGCACAAACAGTAATTTCTCCGCATTGCAAGGTGCAATTCTGAAATTTTTTGCTTTTTCCTGCTCCTCTTAGCATGATAAAGAAGATTCAAAGAGAGTGAGATGCCAGCTCCTTTCATTCAGTCAGTAGCTTCAATCATTTCTGGACGTTTTTCAATGGCAAAAATCAATGAATATTGTAAATGCACAAACAGTAATTTCTCCGCATTGCAAGGTGCAATTCTGAAATTTTTTGCTTTTTCCTGCTCCTCTTAGCATGATAAAGAAGATTCAAAGAGAGTGAGATGCCAGCTCCTTTCGTTCAGTCAGTAGCTTCAATCATTTCTGGACGTTTTTCAATGGCAAAAATCATTGAATATTATAAATGCACAAACAGTAATTTCTCCGCATTGCAAGGTGCAATTCTGAAATTTTTTACTTTTTCCTGCTCCTCTTAGCATGATAAAGAAGATTCAAAGAGAGTGAGATGCCAGCTCCTTTCATTCAGTCAGTAGCTTCAATCATTTCTGGTATATGAATAACATGATGTTTTTCAATGGCAAAAATCAATGAATATTGTAAATGCACAAACAGTAATTTCTCCGCATTGCAAGGTGCAATTCTGAAATTTTTTGCTTTTTCCTGCTCCTCTTAGCATGATAAAGAAGATTCAAAGAGAGTGAGATGCCAGCTCCTTTCATTCAGTCAGTAGCTTCAATCATTTCTGGACGTTTTTCAATGGCAAAAATCAATGAATATTGTAAATGCACAAACAGTAATTTCTCCGCATTGCAAGGTGCAATTCTGAAATTTTTTGCTTTTTCCTGCTCCTCTTAGCATGATAAAGAAGATTCAAAGAGAGTGAGATGCCAGCTCCTTTCCTTCAGTCAGTAGCTTCAATCATTTCTGGTATATGAATAACATGATGTTTTTCAATAGCAAAAATCAATGAATATTGTAAATGCACAAACAGTAATTTCTCCGCATTGCAAGGTGCAATTCTGAAATTTTTAGCTTTTTCCTGCTCCTCTTAGCATGATAAAGAAGATTCAAAGAGAGTGAGATGCCAGCTCCTTTCATTCAGTCAGTAGCTTCAATCATTTCTGGACGTTTTTCAATGGCAAAAATCAATGAATATTGTAAATGCACAAACAGTAATTTCTCTGCATTGCAAGGTGCAATGCTGAAATTTTTTGCTTTTTCCTGCTCCTCTTAGCATGATAAAGAAGATTCAAAGAGAGTGAGGTGCCAGCTCCTTTCATTCAGTCAGGAGCTTCAAACATTTCTGGTATATGAATAACATGTTTTTCAATGGCAAAAATCAATGAATATTGTAAATGCACAAACAGTAATTTCTCCGCATTGCAAGGTGCAATTCTGAAATTTTTTGCTTTTTCCTGCTCCTCTTAGCATGAAAAAGAAGATTCAAAGAGAGTGAGATGCCAGCTCCTTTCATTCAGTCAGTAGCTTCAATCATTTCTGGACGTTTTTCAATGGCAAAAATCAATGAATATTGTAAATGCACAAACAGTAATTTCTCCGCATTGCAAGGTGCAATTCTGAAATTTTTTGCTTTTTCCTGCTCCTCTTAGCATGATAAACAAGATTCAAAGAGAGTGAGATGCCAGCTCCTTTCATTCAGTCAGTAGCTTCAATCATTTCTGGACGTTTTTCAATGGCAAAAACCATTGAATATTGTAAATGCACAAACAGTAATTTCTCCGCATTGCAAGGTGCAATTCTGAAATGTTTTACTTTTTCCTGCTCCTCTTAGCATGATAAAGAAGATTCAAAGAGAGTGAGATGCCAGCTCCTTTCATTCAGTCAGTAGCTTCAATCATTTCTGGTATATGAATAACATGATGTTTTTCAATCGCAAAAATCAATGAATATTGTAAATGCACAAACAGTAATTTCTCCGCATTGCAAGGTGCAATTCTGAAATTTTTTGCTTTTTCCTGCTCCTCTTAGCATGATAAAGAAGATTCAAAGAGAGTGAGATGCCAGCTCCTTTCATTCAGTCAGTAGCTTCAATCATTTCTGGACGTTTTTCAATGGCAAAAATCAATGAATATTGTAAATGCACAAACAGTAATTTCTCCGCATTGCAAGGTGCAATTCTGAAATTTTTTGCTTTTTCCTGCTCCTCTTAGCATGATAAAGAAGATTCAAAGAGAGTGAGATGCCAGCTCCTTTCCTTCAGTCAGTAGCTTCAATCATTTCTGGTATATGAATAACATGATGTTTTTCAATAGCAAAAATCAATGAATATTGTAAATGCACAAACAGTAATTTCTCCGCATTGCAAGGTGCAATTCTGAAATTTTTTGCTTTTTCCTGCTCCTCTTAGCATGATAAAGAAGATTCAAAGAGAGTGAGATGCCAGCTCCTTTCATTCAGTCAGTAGCTTCAATCATTTCTGGACGTTTTTCAATGGCAAAAATCTATGAATATTGTAAATGCACAAACAGTAATTTCTCTGCATTTCAAGGTGCAATTCTGAAATTTTTTGCTTTTTCCTGCTCCTCTTAGCATGATAAAGAAGATTCAAAGAGAGTGAGGTGCCAGCTCCTTTCATTCAGTCAGGAGCTTCAAACATTTCTGGTATATGAATAACATGTTTTTCAATGGCAAAAATCAATGAATATTGTAAATGCACAAACAGTAATTTCTCCGCATTGCAAGGTGCAATTCTGAAATTTTTTGCTTTTTCCTGCTCCTCTTAGCATGATAAAGAAGATTCAAAGAGAGTGAGATGCCAGCTCCTTTCATTCAGTCAGTAGCTTCAATCATTAATGGACGTTTTTCAATGGCAAAAATCAATGAATATTGTAAATGCACAAACTGTAATTTCTCCGCATTGCAAGGTGCAATTCTGAAATTTTTTGCTTTTTCCTGCTCCTCTTAGCATGATAAAGAAGATTCAAAGAGAGTGAGATGCCAGCTCCTTTCATTCAGTCAGTAGCTTCAATCATTTCTGGACGTTTTTCAATGGCAAAAATCAACGAATATTGTAAATGCACAAACAGTAATTTCTCCGCATTGCAAGGTGCAATTCTGAAATTTTTTGCTTTTTCCTGCTCCTCTTAGCATGATAAAGAAGATTCAAAGAGAGTGAGATGCCAGCTCCTTTCATTCAGTCAGTAGCTTCAATCATTTCTGGACGTTTTTCAATGGCAAAAATCAATGAATATTGTAAATGCACAAACTGTAATTTCTCCGCATTGCAAGGTGCAATTCTGAAATTTTTTGCTTTTTCCTGCTCCTCTTAGCATGATAAAGAAGATTCAAAGAGAGTGAGATGCCAGCTCCTTTCATTCAGTCAGTATCTTCAATCATTTCTGGACGTTTTTCAATGGCAAAAATCAATGAATATTGTAAATGCACAAACAGTAATTTCTCCGCATTGCAAGGTGCAATTCTGAAATTTTTTGCTTTTTCCTGCTCCTCTTAGCATGATAAAGAAGATTCAAAGAGAGTGAGATGCCAGCTCCTTTCATTCAGTCAGTAGCTTCAAACATTTCTGGTATATGAATAACATGATGTTTTTCAATGGCAAAAATCAATGAATATTGTAAATGCACAAACAGTAATTTCTCCGCATTGCAAGGTGCAAGTCTGAAATTTTTTGCTTTTTCCTGCTCCTCTTAGCATGTTAAAGAAGATTCAAAGAGAGTGAGATGCCAGCTACTTTCATTCAGTCAGTAGCTTCAATCATTTCTGGACGTTTTTCAATGGTAAAAATCAATGAATATTGTAAATGCACAAACAGTAATTTCTCCACATTGCAAGGTGCAATTCTGAAATTTTTTGCTTTTTCCTGCTCCTCTTAGCATGATAAAGAAGATTCAAAGAGAGTGAGATGCCAGCTCCTTTCATTCAGTCAGTAGCTTCAAACATTTCTGGTATATGAATAACATGATGTTTTTCAATGGCAAAAATCAATGAATATTGTAAATGCACAAACAGTAATTTCTCCGCATTGCAAGGTGCAATTCTGAAATTTTTTGCTTTTTCCTGCTCCTCTTAGCATGATAAAGAAGATTCAAAGAGAGTGAGATGCCAGCTCCTTTCATTCAGTCAGTAGCTTCAATCATTTCTGGATGTTTTTCAATGGCAAAAATCAATGAATATTGTAAATGCACAAACTGTAATTTCTCCGCATTGCAAGGTGCAATTCTGAAATTTTTTGCTTTTTCCTGCTCCTCTTAGCATGATAAAGAAGATTCAAAGAGAGTGAGATGCCAGCTCCTTTCATTCAGTCAGTAGCTTCAATCATTTCTGGACGTTTTTCAATGGCAAAAATCAATGAATATTGTAAATGCACAAACAGTAATTTCTCCGCATTGCAAGGTGCAATTCTGAAATTTTTTGCTTTTTCCTGCTCCTCTTAGCATGATAAAGAAGATTCAAAGAGAGTGAGATGCCAGCTCCTTTCATTCAGTCAGTACCTTCAATCATTTCTGGACGTTTTTCAATGGCAAAAATCAATGAATATTGTAAATGCACAAACAGTAATTTCTCCGCATTGCAAGGTGCAATTCTGAAATTTTTTGCTTTTTCCCGCTCCTCTTAGCATGATAAAGAAGATTCAAAGAGAGTGAATTGCCAGCTCCTTTCATTCAGTCAGTAGCTTCAAACATTTCTGGTATATGAATAACATGTTATTCAATGGCAAAAATCAATGAATATTGTAAATGCACAAACAGTAATTTCTCCGCATTGCAAGGTGCAATTCTGAAATTTTTTGCTTTTTCCTGCTCCTCTTAGCATGATAAAGAAGATTCAAAGAGAGTGAGATGCCAGCTCCTTTCATTCAGTCTGTAGCTTCAATCATTTCTGGTATATGAATAACATGATGTTTTTCAATGGCAAAAATCAATGAATATTGTAAATGCACAAACAGTAATTTCTCCGCATTGCAAGGTGCAATTCTGAAATTTTTTGCTTTTTCCTGCTCCTCTTAGCATGATAAAGAAGATTCAAAGAGAGTGAGATGCCAGCTCCTTTCATTCAGTCAGTAGCTTCAATCATTTCTGGACGTTTTTCAATGGCAAAAATCAATGAATATTGTAAATGCACAAACAGTAATTTCTCCGCATTGCAAGGTGCAATTCTGAAATTTTTTGCTTTTTCCTGCTCCTCTTAGCATGATAAAGAAGATTCAAAGAGAGTGAGATGTCAGCTCCTTTCATTCAGTCAGTAGCTTCAAACATTTCTGGTATATGAATAACATGATGTTTTTCAATGGCAAAAATCAATGAATATTGTAAATGCACAAACAGTAATTTCTCCGCATTGCAAGGTGCAATTCTGAAATTTTTTGCTTTTTCCTGCTCCTCTTAGCATGATAAAGAAGATTCAAAGAGAGTGAGATGCCAGCTCCTTTCATTCAGTCAGTAGCTTCAATCATTTCTGGACGTTTTTCAATGGCAAAAATCAATGAATATTGTAAATGCACAAACAGTAATTTCTCCGCATTGCAAGGTGCAATTCTGAAATTTTTTGCTTTTTCCTGCTCCTCTTAGCATGATAAAGAAGATTCAAAGAGAGTGAGATGCCAGCTCCTTTCGTTCAGTCAGTAGCTTCAATCATTTCTGGACGTTTTTCAATGGCAAAAATCATTGAATATTATAAATGCACAAACAGTAATTTCTCCGCATTGCAAGGTGCAATTCTGAAATTTTTTACTTTTTCCTGCTCCTCTTAGCATGATAAAGAAGATTCAAAGAGAGTGAGATGCCAGATCCTTTCATTCAGTCAGTAGCTTCAATCATTTCTGGTATATGAATAACATGATGTTTTTCAATGGCAAAAATCAATGAATATTGTAAATGCACAAACAGTAATTTCTCCGCATTGCAAGGTGCAATTCTGAAATTTTTTGCTTTTTCCTGCTCCTCTTAGCATGATAAACAAGATTCAAAGAGAGTGAGATGCCAGCTCCTTTAATTCAGTCAGTAGCTTCAATCATTTCTGGACGTTTTTCAATGGCAAAAATCAATGAATATTGTAAATGCACAAACAGTAATTTCTCCGCATTGCAAGGTGCAATTCTGAAATTTTTTGCTTTTTCCTGCTCCTCTTAGCATGATAAAGATTCAAAGAGATTGAGATGCCAGCTCCTTTCATTCAGTCAGTAGCTTCAAACATTTCTGGTATATGAATAACATGATGTTTTTCAATGGCAAAAATCAATGAATATTGTAAATGCACAAACAGTAATTTCTCCGCATTGCAAGGTGCAAGTCTGAAATTTTTTGCTTTTTCCTGCTCCTCTTAGCATGATAAAGAAGATTCAAAGAGAGTGAGATGCCAGCTACTTTCATTCAGTCAGTAGCTTCAATCATTTCTGGACGTTTTTCAATGGTAAAAATCAATGAATATTGTAAATGCACAAACAGTAATTTCTCCACATTGCAAGGTGCAATTCTGAAATTTTTTGCTTTTTCCTGCTCCTCTTAGCATGATAAAGAAGATTCAAAGAGAGTGAGATGCCAGCTCCTTTCATTCAGTCAGTAGCTTCAAACATTTCTGGTATATGAATAACATGATGTTTTTCAATGGCAAAAATCAATGAATATTGTAAATGCACAAACAGTAATTTCTCCGCATTGTAAGGTGCAAGTCTGAAATTTTTTGCTTTTTCCTGCTCCTCTTAGCATGATAAAGAAGATTCAGAGAGTGAGATGCCAGCTACTTTCATTCAGTCAGTAGCTTCAATCATTTCTGGACGTTTTTCAATGGTAAAAATCAATGAATATTGTAAATGCACAAACAGTAATTTCTCCACATTGCAAGGTGCAATTCTGAAATTTTTTGCTTTTTCCTGCTCCTCTTAGCATGATAAAGAACATTCAAAGAGAGTGAGATGCCAGCTCCTTTCATTCAGTCAGTAGCTACAAACATTTCTGGTATATGAATAACATGATGTTTTTCAATGGCAAAAATCAATGAATATTGTAAATGCACAAACAGTAATTTCTCCGCATTGCAAGGTGCAATTCTGAAATTTTTTGCTTTTTCCTGCTCCTCTTAGCATGATAAAGAAGATTCAAAGAGAGTGAGATGCCAGCTCCTTTCATTCAGTCAGTAGCTTCAATCATTTCTGGATGTTTTTCAATGGCAAAAATCAATGAATATTGTAAATGCACAAACTGTAATTTCTCCGCATTGCAAGGTGCAATTCTGAAATTTTTTGCTTTTTCCTGCTCCTCTTAGCATGATAAAGAAGATTCAAAGAGAGTGAGATGCCAACTCCTTTCATTCAGTCAGTAGCTTCAATCATTTCTGGACGTTTTTCAATGGCAAAAATCAATGAATATTGTAAATGCACAAACAGTAATTTCTCCGCATTGCAAGGTGCAATTCTGAAATTTTTTGCTTTTTCCTGCTCCTCTTAGCATGATAAAGAAGATTCAAAGAGAGTGAGTTGCCAGCTCCTTTCATTCAGTCAGTACCTTCAATCATTTCTGGACGTTTTTCAATGGCAAAAATCAATGAATATTGTAAATGCACAAACAGTAATTTCTCCGCATTGCAAGGTGCAATTCTGAAATTTTTTGCTTTTTCCCGCTCCTCTTAGCATGATAAAGAAGATTCAAAGAGAGTGAGGTGCCAGCTCCTTTCCTTCAGTCAGTAGCTTCAAACATTTCTGGTATATGAATAACATGTTTTTCAATGGCAAAAATCAATGAATATTGTAAATGCACAAACAGTAATTTCTCCGCATTGCAAGGTGCAATTCTGAAATTTTTTGCTTTTTCCTGCTCCTCTTAGCATGATAAAGAAGATTCAAAGAGAGTGAGATGCCAGCTCCTTTCATTCAGTCAGTAGCTTCAATCATTTCTGGACGTTTTTCAATGGCAAAAATCAATGAATATTGTAAATGCACAAACAGTAATTTCTCCGCATTGCAAGGTGCAATTCTGAAATTTTTTGCTTTTTCCTGCTCCTCTTAGCATGATAAACAAGATTCAAAGAGAGTGAGATGCCAGCTCCTTTCATTCAGTCAGTAGCTTCAAACATTTCTGGTATATGAATAACATGATGTTTTTCAATGGCAAAAATCAATGAATATTGTAAATGCACAAACAGTAATTTCTCCGCATTGCAAGGTGCAAGTCTGAAATTTTTTGCTTTTTCCTGCTCCTCTTAGCATGATAAAGAAGATTCAAAGAGAGTGAGATGCCAGCTACTTTCATTCAGTCAGTAGCTTCAATCATTTCTGGACGTTTTTCAATGGTAAAAATCAATGAATATTGTAAATGCACAAACAGTAATTTCTCCACATTGCAAGGTGCAATTCTGAAATTTTTTGCTTTTTCCTGCTCCTCTTAGCATGATAAAGAAGATTCAAAGAGAGTGAGATGCCAGCTCCTTTCATTCAGTCAGTAGCTTCAAACATTTCTGATATATGAATAACATGATGTTTTTCAATGGCAAAAATCAATGAATATTGTAAATGCACAAACAGTAATTTCTCCGCATTGCAAGGTGCAATTCTGAAATTTTTTGCTTTTTCCTGCTCCTCTTAGCATGATAAAGAAGATTCAAAGAGAGTGAGATGCCAGCTCCTTTCATTCAGTCAGTAGCTTCAAACATTTCTGGTATATGAATAACATGATGTTTTTCAATGGCAAAAATCAATGAATATTGTAAATGCACAAACAGTAATTTCTCCGCATTGCAAGGTGCAATTCTGAAATTTTTTGCTTTTTCCTGCTCCTCTTAGCATGATAAAGAAGATTCAAAGAGAGTGAGATGCCAGCTCCTTTCATTCAGTCAGTAGCTTCAATCATTTCTGGACGTTTTTCAATGGCAAAAATCAATGAATATTGTAAATGCACAAACACTAATTTCTCCGCATTGCAAGGTGCAATTCTGAAATTTTTTGCTTTTTCCTGCTCCTCTTAGCATGATAAACAAGATTCAAAGAGAGTGAGATGCCAGCTCCTTTAATTCAGTCAGTAGCTTCAATCATTTCTGGACGTTTTTCAATGGCAAAAATCAATGAATATTGTAAATGCACAAACAGTAATTTCTCCGCATTGCAAGGTGCAATTCTGAAATTTTTTGCTTTTTCCTGCTCCTCTTAGCATGATAAAGATTCAAAGAGATTGAGATGCCAGCTCCTTTCATTCAGTCAGTAGCTTCAAACATTTCTGGTATATGAATAACATGATGTTTTTCAATGGCAAAAATCAATGAATATTGTAAATGCACAAACAGTAATTTCTCCGCATTGCAAGGTGCAAGTCTGAAATTTTTTGCTTTTTCCTGCTCCTCTTAGCATGATAAAGAAGATTCAAAGAGAGTGAGATGCCAGCTACTTTCATTCAGTCAGTAGCTTCAATCATTTCTGGACGTTTTTCAATGGTAAAAATCAATGAATATTGTAAATGCACAAACAGTAATTTCTCCACATTGCAAGGTGCAATTCTGAAATTTTTTGCTTTTTCCTGCTCCTCTTAGCATGATAAAGAAGATTCAAAGAGAGTGAGATGCCAGCTCCTTTCATTCAGTCAGTAGCTTCAAACATTTCTGGTATATGAATAACATGATGTTTTTCAATGGCAAAAATCAATGAATATTGTAAATGCACAAACAGTAATTTCTCCGCATTGTAAGGTGCAAGTCTGAAATTTTTTGCTTTTTCCTGCTCCTCTTAGCATGATAAAGAAGATTCAGAGAGTGAGATGCCAGCTACTTTCATTCAGTCAGTAGCTTCAATCATTTCTGGACGTTTTTCAATGGTAAAAATCAATGAATATTGTAAATGCACAAACAGTAATTTCTCCACATTGCAAGGTGCAATTCTGAAATTTTTTGCTTTTTCCTGCTCCTCTTAGCATGATAAAGAACATTCAAAGAGAGTGAGATGCCAGCTCCTTTCATTCAGTCAGTAGCTACAAACATTTCTGGTATATGAATAACATGATGTTTTTCAATGGCAAAAATCAATGAATATTGTAAATGCACAAACAGTAATTTCTCCGCATTGCAAGGTGCAATTCTGAAATTTTTTGCTTTTTCCTGCTCCTCTTAGCATGATAAAGAAGATTCAAAGAGAGTGAGATGCCAGCTCCTTTCATTCAGTCAGTAGCTTCAATCATTTCTGGATGTTTTTCAATGGCAAAAATCAATGAATATTGTAAATGCACAAACTGTAATTTCTCCGCATTGCAAGGTGCAATTCTGAAATTTTTTGCTTTTTCCTGCTCCTCTTAGCATGATAAAGAAGATTCAAAGAGAGTGAGATGCCAACTCCTTTCATTCAGTCAGTAGCTTCAATCATTTCTGGACGTTTTTCAATGGCAAAAATCAATGAATATTGTAAATGCACAAACAGTAATTTCTCCGCATTGCAAGGTGCAATTCTGAAATTTTTTGCTTTTTCCTGCTCCTCTTAGCATGATAAAGAAGATTCAAAGAGAGTGAGTTGCCAGCTCCTTTCATTCAGTCAGTACCTTCAATCATTTCTGGACGTTTTTCAATGGCAAAAATCAATGAATATTGTAAATGCACAAACAGTAATTTCTCCGCATTGCAAGGTGCAATTCTGAAATGTTTTGCTTTTTCCCGCTCCTCTTAGCATGATAAAGAAGATTCAAAGAGAGTGAGGTGCCAGCTCCTTTCATTCAGTCAGTAGCTTCAAACATTTCTGGTATATGAATAACATGTTTTTCAATGGCAAAAATCAATGAATATTGTAAATGCACAAACAGTAATTTCTCCGCATTGCAAGGTGCAATTCTGAAATTTTTTGCTTTTTCCTGCTCCTCTTAGCATGATAAAGAAGATTCAAAGAGAGTGAGATGCCAGCTCCTTTCATTCAGTCAGTAGCTTCAATCATTTCTGGACGTTTTTCAATGGCAAAAATCAATGAATATTGTAAATGCACAAACAGTAATTTCTCCGCATTGCAAGGTGCAATTCTGAAATTTTTTGCTTTTTCCTGCTCCTCTTAGCATGATAAAGAAGATTCAAAGAGAGTGAGATGCCAGCTCCTTTCATTCAGTCAGTAGCTTCAATCATTTCTGGACGTTTTTCAATGGCAAAAATCAATGAATATTGTAAATGCACAAACAGTAATTTCTCCGCATTGCAAGGTGCAATTCTGAAATTTTTTGCTTTTTCCTGCTCCTCTTAGCATGATAAAGAAGATTCAAAGAGAGTGAGATGCCAGCTCCTTTCATTCAGTCAGTAGCTTCAAACATTTCTGGTATATGAATAACATGATGTTTTTCAATGGCAAAAATCAATGAATATTGTAAATGCACAAACAGTAATTTCTCCGCATTGCAAGGTGCAAGTCTGAAATTTTTTGCTTTTTCCTGCTCCTCTTAGCATGATAAAGAAGATTCAAAGAGAGTGAGATGCCAGCTACTTTCATTCAGTCAGTAGCTTCAATCATTTCTGGACGTTTTTCAATGGTAAAAATCAATGAATATTGTAAATGCACAAACAGTAATTTCTCCACATTGCAAGGTGCAATTCTGAAATTTTTTGCTTTTTCCTGCTCCTCTTAGCATGATAAAGAAGATTCAAAGAGAGTGAGATGCCAGCTCCTTTCATTCAGTCAGTAGCTTCAAACATTTCTGATATATGAATAACATGATGTTTTTCAATGGCAAAAATCAATGAATATTGTAAATGCACAAACAGTAATTTCTCCGCATTGCAAGGTGCAATTCTGAAATTTTTTGCTTTTTCCTGCTCCTCTTAGCATGATAAAGAAGATTCAAAGAGAGTGAGATGCCAGCTCCTTTCATTCAGTCAGTAGCTTCAAACATTTCTGGTATATGAATAACATGATGTTTTTCAATGGCAAAAATCAATGAATATTGTAAATGCACAAACAGTAATTTCTCCGCATTGCAAGGTGCAATTCTGAAATTTTTTGCTTTTTCCTGCTCCTCTTAGCATGATAAAGAAGATTCAAAGAGAGTGAGATGCCAGCTCCTTTCATTCAGTCAGTAGCTTCAAACATTTCTGATATATGAATAACATGATGTTTTTCAATGGCAAAAATCAATGAATATTGTAAATGCACAAACAGTAATTTCTCCGCATTGCAAGGTGCAATTCTGAAATTTTTTGCTTTTTCCTGCTCCTCTTAGCATGATAAAGAAGATTCAAAGAGAGTGAGATGCCAGCTCCTTTCATTCAGTCAGTAGCTTCAAACATTTCTGGTATATGAATAACATGATGTTTTTCAATGGCAAAAATCAATGAATATTGTAAATGCACAAACAGTAATTTCTCCGCATTGCAAGGTGCAATTCTGAAATTTTTTGCTTTTTCCTGCTCCTCTTAGCATGATAAAGAAGATTCAAAGAGAGTGAGATGCCAGCTCCTTTCATTCAGTCAGTAGCTTCAATCATTTCTGGACGTTTTTCAATGGCAAAAATCAATGAATATTGTAAATGCACAAACAGTAATTTCTCCGCATTGCAAGGTGCAATTCTGAAATTTTTTGCTTTTTCCTGCTCCTCTTAGCATGATAAAGAAGATTCAAAGAGAGTGAGATGTCAGCTCCTTTCATTCAGTCATTAGCTTCAAACATTTCTGGTATATGAATAACATGATGTTTTTCAATGGCAAAAATCAATGAATATTGTAAATGCACAAACAGTAATTTCTCCGCATTGGAAGGTGCAATTCTGAAATTTTTGCTTTTTCCTGCTCCTCTTAGCATGATAAAGAAGATTCAAAGAGAGTGAGATGCCAGCTCCTTTCATTCAGTCAGTAGCTTCAATCATTTCTGGACGTTTTTCAATGGCAAAAATCAATGAATATTGTAAATGCACAAACAGTAATTTCTCCGCATTGCAAGGTGCAATTCTGAAATTTTTTGCTTTTTCCTGCTCCTCTTAGCATGATAAAGAAGATTCAAAGAGAGTGAGATGCCAGCTCCTTTCATTCAGTCAGTAGCTTCAATCATTTCTGGACGTTTTTCAATGGCAAAAATCAATGAATATTGTAAATGCCCAAACAGTAATTTCTCCGCATTGCATGGTGCAATTCTGAAATTTTTTGCTTTTTCCTGCTCCTCTTAGCATGATAACGAAGATTCAAAGAGAGTGAGATGCCAGCTCCTTTCATTCAGTCAGTAGCTTCAAACATTTCTGGTATATGAATAACATGATGTTTTTCAATGGCAAAAATCAATGAATATTGTAAATGCACAAACAGTAATTTCTCCGCATTGCAAGGTGCAAGTCTGAAATTTTTTGCTTTTTCCTGCTCCTCTTAGCATGATAAAGAAGATTCAAAGAGAGTGAGATGCCAGCTACTTTCATTCAGTCAGTAGCTTCAATCATTTCTGGACGTTTTTCAATGGTAAAAATCAATGAATATTGTAAATGCACAAACAGTAATTTCTCCACATTGCAAGGTGCAATTCTGAAATTTTTTGCTTTTTCCTGCTCCTCTTAGCATGATAAAGAAGATTCAAAGAGAGTGAGATGCCAACTCCTTTCATTCAGTCAGTACCTTCAAACATTTCTGATATATGAATAACATGATGTTTTTCAATGGCAAAAATCAATGAATATTGTAAATGCACAAACAGTAATTTCTCCGCATTGCAAGGTGCAATTCTGAAATTTTTCGCTTTTTCCTGCTCCTCTTAGCATGATAAAGAAGATTCAAAGAGAGTGAGATGCCAGCTCCTTTCATTCAGTCAGTAGCTTCAAACATTTCTGGTATATGAATAACATGATGTTTTTCAATGGCAAAAATCAATGAATATTGTAAATGCACAAACAGTAATTTCTCCGCATTACAAGGTGCAATTCTGAAATTTTTTGCTTTTTCCTGCTCCTCTTAGCATGATAAAGAAGATTCAAAGAGAGTGAGATGCCAGCTCCTTTCATTCAGTCAGTAGCTTCAATCATTTCTGGACGTTTTTCAATGGCAAAAATCAATGAATATTGTAAATGCACAAACAGTAATTTCTCCGCATTGCAAGGTGCAATTCTGAAATTTTTTGCTTTTTCCTGCTCCTCTTAGCATGATAAAGAAGATTCAAAGAGAGTGAGATGTCAGCTCCTTTCATTCAGTCATTAGCTTCAAACATTTCTGGTATATGAATAACATGATGTTTTTCAATGGCAAAAATCAATGAATATTGTAAATGCACAAACAGTAATTTCTCCGCATTGCAAGGTGCAATTCTGAATTTTTTTGCTTTTTCCTGCTCCTCTTAGCATGATAAAGAAGATTCAAAGAGAGTGAGATGCCAGCTCCTTTCATTCAGTCAGTAGCTTCAATCATTTCTGCACGTTTTTCAATGGCAAAAATCAATGAATATTGTAAATGCACAAACAGTAATTTCTCCGCATTGCAAGGTGGAATTCTGAAATTTTTTGCTTTTTCCTGCTCCTCTTAGCATGATAAAGAAGATTCAAAGAGAGTGAGATGCCAGCTCCTTTCATTCAGTCAGTAGCTTCAAACATTTCTGATATATGAATAACATGATGTTTTTCAATGGCAAAAATCAATGAATATTGTAAATGCACAAACAGTAATTTCTCCGCATTGCAAGGTGCAATTCTGAAATTTTTTGCTTTTTCCTGCTCCTCTTAGCATGATAAAGAAGATTCAAAGAGAGTGAGATGCCAGCTCCTTTCATTCAGTCAGTAGCTTCAAACATTTCTGGTATATGAATAACATGATGTTTTTCAATGGCAAAAATCAATGAATATTGTAAATGCACAAACAGTAATTTCTCCGCATTGCAAGGTGCAATTCTGAAATTTTTTGCTTTTTCCTGCTCCTCTTAGCATGATAAAGAAGATTCAAAGAGAGTGAGATGCCAGCTCCTTTCATTCAGTCAGTAGCTTCAATCATTTCTGGACGTTTTTCAATGGCAAAAATCAATGAATATTGTAAATGCACAAACAGTAATTTCTCCGCATTGCAAGGTGCAATTCTGAAATTTTTTGCTTTTTCCTGCTCCTCTTAGCATGATAAAGAAGATTCAAAGAGAGTGAGATGTCAGCTCCTTTCATTCAGTCATTAGCTTCAAATATTTCTGGTATATGAATAACATGATGTTTTTCAATGGCAAAAATCAATGAATATTGTAAATGCACAAACAGTAATTTCTCCGCATTGCAAGGTGCAATTCTGAAATTTTTTGCTTTTTCCTGCTCCTCTTAGCATGATAAAGAAGATTCAAAGAGAGTGAGATGCCAGCTCCTTTCATTCAGTCAGTAGCTTCAATCATTTCTGGACGTTTTTCAATGGCAAAAATCAATGAATATTGTAAATGCACAAACAGTAATTTCTCCGCATTGCAAGGTGCAATTCTGAAATTTTTTGTTTTTTCCTGCTCCTCTTAGCATGATAAAGAAGATTCAAAGAGAGTGAGATGCCAGCTCCTTTCATTCAGTCAGTAGCTTCAATCATTTCTGGACGTTTTTCAATGGCAAAAATCAATGAATATTGTAAATGCACAAACAGTAATTTCTCCGCATTGCAAGGTGCAATTCTGAAATTTTTTGCTTTTTCCTGCTCCTCTTAGCATGATAAAGAAGATTCAAAGAGAGTGAGATGCCAGCTCCTTTCATTCAGTCAGTAGCTTCAATCATTTCTGGACGTTTTTCAATGGCAAAAATCAATGAATATTGTAAATGCCCAAACAGTAATTTCTCCGCATTGCAAGGTGCAATTCTGAAATTTTTTGCTTTTTCCTGCTCCTCTTAGCATGATAAAGAAGATTCAAAGAGAGTGAGATGCCAGCTCCTTTCATTCAGTCAGTAGCTTCAAACATTTCTGGTATATGAATAACATGATGTTTTTCAATGGCAAAAATCAATGAATATTGTAAATGCACAAACAGTAATTTCTCCGCATTGCAAGGTGCAAGTCTGAAATTTTTTGCTTTTTCCTGCTCCTCTTAGCATGATAAAGAAGATTCAAAGAGAGTGAGATGCCAGCTACTTTCATTCAGTCAGTAGCTTCAATCATTTCTGGACGTTTTTCAATGGTAAAAATCAATGAATATTGTAAATGCACAAACAGTAATTTCTCCACATTGCAAGGTGCAATTCTGAAATTTTTTGCTTTTTCCTGCTCCTCTTAGCATGATAAAGAAGATTCAAAGAGAGTGAGATGCCAGCTCCTTTCATTCAGTCAGTAGCTTCAAACATTTCTGATATATGAATAACATGATGTTTTTCAATGGCAAAAATCAATGAATATTGTAAATTCACAAACAGTAATTTCTCCGCATTGCAAGGTGCAATTCTGAAATTTTTTGCTTTTTCCTGCTCCTCTTAGCATGATAAAGAAGATTCAAAGAGAGTGAGATGCCAGCTCCTTTCATTCAGTCAGTAGCTTCAAACATTTCTGGTATATGAATAACATGATGTTTTTCAATGGCAAAAATCAATGAATATTGTAAATGCACAAACAGTAATTTCTCCGCATTGCAAGGTGCAATTCTGAAATTTTTTGCTTTTTCCTGCTCCTCTTAGCATGATAAAGAAGATTCAAAGAGAGTGAGATGCCAGCTCCTTTCATTCAGTCAGTAGCTTCAATCATTTCTGGACGTTTTTCAATGGCAAAAATCAATGAATATTGTAAATGCACAAACAGTAATTTCTCCGCATTGCAAGGTGCAATTCTGAAATTTTTTGCTTTTTCCTGCTCCTCTTAGCATGATAAAGAAGATTCAAAGAGAGTGAGATGTCAGCTCCTTTCATTCAGTCATTAGCTTCAAACATTTCTGGTATATGAATAACATGATGTTTTTCAATGGCAAAGATCAATGAATATTGTAAATGCACAAACAGTAATTTCTCCGCATTGCAAGGTGCAATTCTGAAATTTTTTGCTTTTTCCTGCTCCTCTTAGCATGATAAAGAAGATTCAAAGAGAGTGAGATGCCAGCTCCTTTCATTCAGTCAGTAGCTTCAATCATTTCTGGACGTTTTTCAATGGCAAAAATCAATGAATATTGTAAATGCACAAACAGTAATTTCTCCGCATTGCAAGGTGCAATTCTGAAATTTTTTGCTTTTTCCTGCTCCTCTTAGCATGATAAAGAAGATTCAAAGAGAGTGAGATGCCAGCTCCTTTCGTTCAGTCAGTAGCTTCAATCATTTCTGGACGTTTTTCAATGGCAAAAATCATTGAATATTATAAATGCACAAACAGTAATTTCTCCGCATTGCAAGGTGCAATTCTGAAATTTTTTACTTTTTCCTGCTCCTCTTAGCATGATAAAGAAGATTCAAAGAGAGTGAGATGCCAGCTCCTTTCATTCAGTCAGTAGCTTCAATCATTTCTGGTATATGAATAAAATGATGTTTTTCAATGGCAAAAATCAATGAATATTGTAAATGCACAAACAGTAATTTCTCCGCATTGCAAGGTGCAATTCTGAAATTTTTTGCTTTTTCCTGCTCCTCTTAGCATGATAAAGAAGATTCAAAGAGAGTGAGATGCCAGCTCCTTTCATTCAGTCAGTAGCTTCAATCATTTCTGGACGTTTTTCAATGGCAAAAATCAATGAATATTGTAAATGCACAAACAGTCATTTCTCCGCATTGCAAGGTGCAATTCTGAAATTTTTTGCTTTTTCCTGCTCCTCTTAGCATGATAAAGAAGATTCAAAGAGAGTGAGATGCCAGCTCCTTTCATTCAGTCAGTAGCTTCAATCATTTCTGGACGTTTTTCAATGGCAAAAATCAATGAATATTGTAAATGCACAAACAGTAATTTCTCCGCATTGCAAGGTGCAATTCTGAAATTTTTTGCTTTTTCCTGCTCCTCTTAGCATGATAAAGAAGATTCAAAGAGAGTGAGATGCCAGCTCCTTTCATTCAGTCAGTAGCTTCAATCATTTCTGGACGTTTTTCAATGGCAAAAATCAATGAATATTGTAAATGCACAAACAGTAATTTCTCCGCATTGCAAGGTGCAATTCTGAAATTTTTTGCTTTTTCCTGCTCCTCTTAGCATGATAAAGAAGATTCAAAGAGAGTGAGATGCCAGCTCCTTTCATTCAGTCAGTAGCTTCAAACATTTCTGATATATGAATAACATGATGTTTTTCAATGGCAAAAATCAATGAATATTGTAAATGCACAAACAGTAATTTCTCCGCATTGCAAGGTGCAATTCTGAAATTTTTTGCTTTTTCCTGCTCCTCTTAGCATGATAAAGAAGATTCAAAGAGAGTGAGATGCCAGCTCCTTTCATTCAGTCAGTAGCTTCAAACATTTCTGGTATATGAATAACATGATGTTTTTCAATGGCAAAAATCAATGAATATTGTAAATGCACAAACAGTAATTTCTCCGCATTGCAAGGTGCAATTCTGAAATTTTTTGCTTTTTCCTGCTCCTCTTAGCATGATAAAGAAGATTCAAAGAGAGTGAGATGCCAGCTCCTTTCATTCAGTCAGTAGCTTCAATCATTTCTGGACGTTTTTCAATGGCAAAAATCAATGAATATTGTAAATGCACAAACAGTAATTTCTCCGCATTGCAAGGTGCAATTCTGAAATTTTTTGCTTTTTCCTGCTCCTCTTAGCATGATAAAGAAGATTCAAAGAGAGTGAGATGTCAGCTCCTTTCATTCAGTCATTAGCTTCAAACATTTCTGGTATATGAATAACATGATGTTTTTCAATGGCAAAGATCAATGAATATTGTAAATGCACAAACAGTAATTTCTCCGCATTGCAAGGTGCAATTCTGAAATTTTTTGCTTTTTCCTGCTCCTCTTAGCATGATAAAGAAGATTCAAAGAGAGTGAGATGCCAGCTCCTTTCATTCAGTCAGTAGCTTCAATCATTTCTGGACGTTTTTCAATGGCAAAAATCAATGAATATTGTAAATGCACAAACAGTAATTTCTCCGCATTGCAAGGTGCAATTCTGAAATTTTTTGCTTTTTCCTGCTCCTCTTAGCATGATAAAGAAGATTCAAAGAGAGTGAGATGCCAGCTCCTTTCGTTCAGTCAGTAGCTTCAATCATTTCTGGACGTTTTTCAATGGCAAAAATCATTGAATATTATAAATGCACAAACAGTAATTTCTCCGCATTGCAAGGTGCAATTCTGAAATTTTTTACTTTTTCCTGCTCCTCTTAGCATGATAAAGAAGATTCAAAGAGAGTGAGATGCCAGCTCCTTTCATTCAGTCAGTAGCTTCAATCATTTCTGGTATATGAATAACATGATGTTTTTCAATGGCAAAAATCAATGAATATTGTAAATGCACAAACAGTAATTTCTCCGCATTGCAAGGTGCAATTCTGAAATTTTTTGCTTTTTCCTGCTCCTCTTAGCATGATAAAGAAGATTCAAAGAGAGTGAGATGCCAGCTCCTTTCATTCAGTCAGTAGCTTCAATCATTTCTGGACGTTTTTCAATGGCAAAAATCAATGAATATTGTAAATGCACAAACAGTCATTTCTCCGCATTGCAAGGTGCAATTCTGAAATTTTTTGCTTTTTCCTGCTCCTCTTAGCATGATAAAGAAGATTCAAAGAGAGTGAGATGCCAGCTCCTTTCATTCAGTCAGTAGCTTCAATCATTTCTGGACGTTTTTCAATGGCAAAAATCAATGAATATTGTAAATGCACAAACAGTAATTTCTCCGCATTGCAAGGTGCAATTCTGAAATTTTTTGCTTTTTCCTGCTCCTCTTAGCATGATAAAGAAGATTCAAAGAGAGTGAGATGCCAGCTCCTTTCATTCAGTCAGTAGCTTCAATCATTTCTGGACGTTTTTCAATGGCAAAAATCAATGAATATTGTAAATGCACAAACAGTAATTTCTCCGCATTGCAAGGTGCAATTCTGAAATTTTTTGCTTTTTCCTGCTCCTCTTAGCATGATAAAGAAGATTCAAAGAGAGTGAGATGCCAGCTCCTTTCATTCAGTCAGTAGCTTCAAACATTTCTGGTATATGAATAACATGATGTTTTTCAATGGCAAAAATCAATGAATATTGTAAATGCACAAACAATAATTTCTCCGCATTGCAAGGTGCAATTCTGAAATTTTTTGCTTTTTCCTGCTCCTCTTAGCATGATAAAGAAGATTCAAAGAGAGTGAGATGCCAGCTCCTTTCGTTCAGTCAGTAGCTTCAATCATTTCTGGACGTTTTTCAATGGCAAAAATCATTGAATATTATAAATGCACAAACAGTAATTTCTCCGCATTGCAAGGTGCAATTCTGAAATTTTTTACTTTTTCCTGCTCCTCTTAGCATGATAAAGAAGATTCAAAGAGAGTGAGATGCCAGCTCCTTTCATTCAGTCAGTAGCTTCAATCATTTCTGGTATATGAATAACATGATGTTTTTCAATGGCAAAAATCAATGAATATTGTAAATGCACAAACAGTAATTTCTCCGCATTGCAAGGTGCAATTCTGAATTTTTTTGCTTTTTCCTGCTCCTCTTAGCATGATAAAGAAGATTCAAAGAGAGTGAGATGCCAGCTCCTTTCATTCAGTCAGTAGCTTCAATCATTTCTGGACGTTTTTCAATGGCAAAAATCAATGAATATTGTAAATGCACAAACAGTAATTTCTCCGCATTGCAAGGTGCAATTCTGAAATTTTTTGCTTTTTCCTGCTCCTCTTAGCATGATAAACATGATTCAAAGAGAGTGAGATGCCAGCTCCTTTCATTCAGTCAGTAGCTTCAATCATTTCTGGACGTTTTTCAATGGCAAAAATCAATGAATATTGTAAATGCACAAACAGTAATTTCTCCGCATTGCAAGGTGCAATTCTGAAATTTTTTGCTTTTTCCTGCTCCTCTTAGCATGATAAAGAAGATTCAAAGAGAGTGAGATGCCAGCTCCTTTCATTCAGTCAGTAGCTTCAAACATTTCTGGTATATGAATAACATGATGTTTTTCAATGGCAAAAATCAATGAATATTGTAAATGCACAAACAGTAATTTCTCCGCATTGCAAGGTGCAATTCTGAAATTTTTTGCTTTTTCCTGCTCCTCTTAGCATGATAAAGAAGATTCAAAGAGAGTGAGATGCCAGCTCCTTTCATTCAGTCAGTAACTTCAATCATTTCTGGACGTTTTTCAATGGCAAAAATCAATGAATATTGTAAATGCACAAACAGTAATTTCTCCGCATTGCAAGGTGCAATTCTGAAATTTTTTGCTTGTTCCTGCTCCTCTTAGCATGATAAACATGATTCAAAGAGAGTGAGATGCCAGCTCCTTTCATTCAGTCAGTAGCTTCAATCATTTCTGGACGTTTTTCAATGGCAAAAATCAATGAATATTGTAAATGCACAAACAGTAATTTCTCCGCATTGCAAGGTGCAATTCTGAAATTTTTTGCTTTTTCCTGCTCCTCTTAGCATGATAAAGAAGATTCAAAGAGAGTGAGATGCCAGCTCCTTTCATTCAGTCAGTAGCTTCAAACATTTCAGGTATATGAATAACATGATGTTTTTCAATGGCAAAAATCTATGAATATTGTAAATGCACAAACAGTAATTTCTCCGCATTGCAAGGTGCAATTCTGAAATTTTTTGCTTTTTCATGCTCCTCTTAGCATGATAAAGAAGATTCAAAGAGAGTGAGATGCCAGCTACTTTCATTCAGTCAGTAGCTTCAATCATTTCTGGACGTTTTTCAATGGTAAAAATCAATGAATATTGTAAATGCACAAACAGTAATTTCTCCACATTGCAAGGTGCAATTCTGAAATTTTTTGCTTTTTCCTGCTCCTCTTAGCATGATAAAGAAGATTCAAAGAGAGTGAGATGCCAGCTCCTTTCATTCAGTCAGTAGCTTCAAACATTTCTGGTATATGAATAACATGATGTTTTTCAATGGCAAAAATCAATGAATATTGTAAATGCACAAACAGTAATTTCTCCGCATTGCAAGGTGCAATTCTGAAATTTTTTGCTTTTTCCTGCTCCTCTTAGCATGATAAAGAAGATTCAAAGAGAGTGAGATGCCAGATCCTTTCATTCAGTCAGTAGCTTCAATCATTTCTGGATGTTTTTCAATGGCAAAAATCAATGAATATTGTAAATGCACAAACTGTAATTTCTCCGCATTGCAAGGTGCAATTCTGAAATTTTTTGCTTTTTCCTGCTCCTCTTAGCATGATAAAGAAGATTCAAAGAGAGTGAGATGCCAGCTCCTTTCATTCAGTCAGTAGCTTCAATCATTTCTGGACGTTTTTCAATGGCAAAAATCAATGAATATTGTAAATGCACAAACAGTAATTTCTCCGCATTGCAAGGTGCAATTCTGAAATTTTTTGCTTTTTCCTGCTCCTCTTAGCATGATAAAGAAGATTCAAAGAGAGTGAGATGCCAGCTCCTTTCATTCAGTCAGTACTTTCAATCATTTCTGGACGTTTTTCAATGGCAAAAATCAATGAATATTGTAAATGCACAAACAGTAATTTCTCCGCATTGCAAGGTGCAATTCTGAAATTTTTTGCTTTTTCCCACTCCTCTTAGCATGATAAAGTAGATTCAAAGAGAGTGAGGTGCCAGCTCCTTTCATTCAGTCAGTAGCTTCAAACATTTCTGGTATATGAATAACATGTTTTTCAATGGAAAAATCAATGAATATTGTAAATGCACAAACAGTAATTTCTCCGCATTGCAAGGTGCAATTCTGAAATTTTTTGCTTTTTCCTGCTCCTCTTAGCATGATAAAGACGATTCAAAGAGAGTGAGATGCCAGCTACTTTCATTCAGTCAGTAGCTTCAATCATTTCTGGTATATGAATAACATGATGTTTTTCAATGGCAAAAATCAATGAATATTGTAAATGCACAAACAGTAATTTCTCCGCATTGCAAGGTGCAATTCTGAAATTTTTTGCTTTTTCCTGCTCCTCTTAGCATGATAAAGAAGATTCAAAGAGAGTGAGATGCCAGCTCCTTTCATTCAGTCAGTAGCTTCAAACATTTCTGGTATATGAATAACATGATGTTTTTCAATGGCAAAAATCTATGAATATTGTAAATGCACAAACAGTAATTTCTCCGCATTGCAAGGTGCAATTCTGAAATTTTTTGCTTTTTCATGCTCCTCTTAGCATGATAAAGAAGATTCAAAGAGAGTGAGATGCCAGCTACTTTCATTCAGTCAGTAGCTTCAATCATTTCTGGACGTTTTTCAATGGTAAAAATCAATGAATATTGTAAATGCACAAACAGTAATTTCTCCACATTGCAAGGTGCAATTCTGAAATTTTTTGCTTTTTCCTGCTCCTCTTAGCATGATAAAGAAGATTCAAAGAGAGTGAGATGCCAGCTCCTTTCATTCAGTCAGTAGCTTCAAACATTTCTGGTATATGAATAACATGATGTTTTTCAATGGCAAAAATCAATGAATATTGTAAATGCACAAACAGTAATTTCTCCGCATTGCAAGGTGCAATTCTGAAATTTTTTGCTTTTTCCTGCTCCTCTTAGCATGATAAAGAAGATTCAAAGAGAGTGAGATGCCAGATCCTTTCATTCAGTCAGTAGCTTCAATCATTTCTGGATGTTTTTCAATGGCAAAAATCAATGAATATTGTAAATGCACAAACTGTAATTTCTCCGCATTGCAAGGTGCAATTCTGAAATTTTTTGCTTTTTCCTGCTCCTCTTAGCATGATAAAGAAGATTCAAAGAGAGTGAGATGCCAGCTCCTTTCATTCAGTCAGTAGCTTCAAACATTTCTGGTATATGAATAACATGATGTTTTTCAATGGCAAAAATCTATGAATATTGTAAATGCACAAACAGTAATTTCTCCGCATTGCAAGGTGCAATTCTGAAATTTTTTGCTTTTTCATGCTCCTCTTAGCATGATAAAGAAGATTCAAAGAGAGTGAGATGCCAGCTACTTTCATTCAGTCAGTAGCTTCAATCATTTCTGGACGTTTTTCAATGGTAAAAATCAATGAATATTGTAAATGCACAAACAGTAATTTCTCCACATTGCAAGGTGCAATTCTGAAATTTTTTGCTTTTTCCTGCTCCTCTTAGCATGATAAAGAAGATTCAAAGAGAGTGAGATGCCAGCTCCTTTCATTCAGTCAGTAGCTTCAAACATTTCTGGTATATGAATAACATGATGTTTTTCAATGGCAAAAATCAATGAATATTGTAAATGCACAAACAGTAATTTCTCCGCATTGCAAGGTGCAATTCTGAAATTTTTTGCTTTTTCCTGCTCCTCTTAGCATGATAAAGAAGATTCAAAGAGAGTGAGATGCCAGATCCTTTCATTCAGTCAGTAGCTTCAATCATTTCTGGATGTTTTTCAATGGCAAAAATCAATGAATATTGTAAATGCACAAACTGTAATTTCTCCGCATTGCAAGGTGCAATTCTGAAATTTTTTGCTTTTTCCTGCTCCTCTTAGCATGATAAAGAAGATTCAAAGAGAGTGAGATGCCAGCTCCTTTCATTCAGTCAGTAGCTTCAATCATTTCTGGACGTTTTTCAATGGCAAAAATCAATGAATATTGTAAATGCACAAACAGTAATTTCTCCGCATTGCAAGGTGCAATTCTGAAATTTTTTGCTTTTTCCTGCTCCTCTTAGCATGATAAAGAAGATTCAAAGAGAGTGAGATGCCAGCTCCTTTCATTCAGTCAGTACTTTCAATCATTTCTGGACGTTTTTCAATGGCAAAAATCAATGAATATTGTAAATGCACAAACAGTAATTTCTCCGCATTGCAAGGTGCAATTCTGAAATTTTTTGCTTTTTCCCACTCCTCTTAGCATGATAAAGTAGATTCAAAGAGAGTGAGGTGCCAGCTCCTTTCATTCAGTCAGTAGCTTCAAACATTTCTGGTATATGAATAACATGTTTTTCAATGGAAAAATCAATGAATATTGTAAATGCACAAACAGTAATTTCTCCGCATTGCAAGGTGCAATTCTGAAATTTTTTGCTTTTTCCTGCTCCTCTTAGCATGATAAAGACGATTCAAAGAGAGTGAGATGCCAGCTACTTTCATTCAGTCAGTAGCTTCAATCATTTCTGGTATATGAATAACATGATGTTTTTCAATGGCAAAAATCAATGAATATTGTAAATGCACAAACAGTAATTTCTCCGCATTGCAAGGTGCAATTCTGAAATTTTTTGCTTTTTCCTGCTCCTCTTAGCATGATAAAGAAGATTCAAAGAGAGTGAGGTGCCAGCTCCTTTCATTCAGTCAGTAGCTTCAAACATTTCTGGTATATGAATAACATGTTTTTCAATGGCAAAAATCAATGAATATTGTAAATGCACAAACAGTAATTTCTCCGCATTGCAAGGTGCAATTCTGAAATTTTTTGCTTTTTCCTGCTCCTCTTAGCATGATAAAGACGATTCAAAGAGAGTGAGATGCCAGCTACTTTCATTCAGTCAGTAGCTTCAATCATTTCTGGTATATGAATAACATGATGTTTTTCAATGGCAAAAATCAATGAATATTGTAAATGCACAAACAGTAATTTCTCCGCATTGCAAGGTGCAATTCTGAAATTTTTTGCTTTTTCCTGCTCCTCTTAGCATGATAAAGAAGATTCAAAGAGAGTGAGGTGCCAGCTCCTTTCTTTCAGTCAGTAGCTTCAAACATTTCTGGTATATGAATAACATGTTTTTCAATGGCAAAAATCAATGAATATTGTAAATGCACAAACAGTAATTTCTCCGCATTGCAAGGTGCAATTCTGAAATTTTTTGCTTTTTCCTGCTCCTCTTAGCATGATAAAGAAGATTCAAAGAGAGTGAGATGCCAGCTACTTTCATTCAGTCAGTAGCTTCAATCATTTCTGGACGTTTTTCAATGGTAAAAATCAATGAATATTGTAAATGCACAAACAGTAATTTCTCCACATTGCAAGGTGCAATTCTGAAATTTTTTGCTTTTTCCTGCTCCTCTTAGCATGATAAAGAAGATTCAAAGAGAGTGAGATGCCAGCTCCTTTCATTCAGTCAGTAGCTTCAAACATTTCTGGTATATGAATAACATGATGTTTTTCAATGGCAAAAATCAATGAATATTTTAAATGCACAAACAGTAATTTCTCCGCATTGCAAGTTGCAATTCTGAAATTTTTTGCTTTTTCCTGCTCCTCTTAGCATGATAAAGAAGATTCAAAGAGAGTGAGATGCCAGCTCCTTTCATTCAGTCAGTAGCTTCAATCATTTCTGGATGTTTTTCAATGGCAAAAATCAATGAATATTGTAAATGCACAAACTGTAATTTCTCCGCATTGCAAGGTGCAATTCTGAAATTTTTTGCTTTTTCCTGCTCCTCTTAGCATGATAAAGAAGATTCAAAGAGAGTGAGATGCCAGCTCCTTTCATTCAGTCAGTAGCTTCAATCATTTCTGGACGTTTTTCAATGGCAAAAATCAATGAATATTGTAAATGCACAAACAGTAATTTCTCCACATTGCAAGGTGCAATTCTGAAATTTTTTGCTTTTTCCTGCTCCTCTTAGCATGATAAAGAAGATTCAAAGAGAGTGAGATGCCAGCTCCTTTCATTCAGTCAGTACTTTCAATCATTTCTGGACGTTTTTCAATGGCAAAAATCAATGAATATTGTAAATGCACAAACAGTAATTTCTCCGCATTGCAAGGTGCAATTCTGAAATTTTTTGCTTTTTCCCACTCCTCTTAGCATGATAAAGAAGATTCAAAGAGAGTGAGGTGCCAGCTCCTTTCATTCAGTCAGTAGCTTCAAACATTTCTGGTATATGAATAACATGTTTTTCAATGGCAAAAATCAATGAATATTGTAAATGCACAAACAGTAATTTCTCCGCATTGCAAGGTGCAATTCTGAAATTTTTTGCTTTTTCCTGCTCCTCTTAGCATGATAAAGAAGATTCAAAGAGAGTGAGATGCCAGCTCCTTTCATTCAGTCAGTAGCTTCAATCATTTCTGGACGTTTTTCAATGGCAAAAATCAATGAATATTGTAAATGCACAAACAGTAATTTCTCCGCATTGCAAGGTGCAATTCTGAAATTTTTTGCTTTTTCCTGCTCCTCTTAGCATGATAAAGAAGATTCAAAGAGAGTGAGATGCCAGCTCCTTTCATTCAGTCAGTAGCTTCAAACATTTCTGGTATATGAATAACATGATGTTTTTCAATGGCAAAAATCAATGAATATTGTAAATGCACAAACAGTAATTTCTCCGCATTGCAAGGTGCAAGTCTGAAATTTTTTGCTTTTCCCTGCTCCTCTTAGCATGATAAAGAAGATTCAAAGAGAGTGAGATGCCAGCTACTTTCATTCAGTCAGTAGCTTCAATCATTTCTGGACGTTTTTCAATGGTAAAAATCAATGAATATTGTAAATGCACAAACAGTAATTTCTCCACATTGCAAGGTGCAATTCTGAAATTTTTTGCTTTTTCCTGCTCCTCTTAGCATGATAAAGAAGATTCAAAGAGAGTGAGATGCCAGCTCCTTTCATTCAGTCAGTAGCTTCAATCATTTCTGGACGTTTTTCAATGGCAAAAATCAATGAATATTGTAAATGCACAAGCAGTAATTTCTCCGCATTGCAAGGTGCAATTCTGAAATTTTTTGCTTTTTCCTGCTCCTCTTAGCATGATAAAGAAGATTCAAAGAGAGTGAGATGCCAGCTCCTTTCATTCAGTCAGTAGCTTCAAACATTTCTGGTATATGAATAACATGATGTTTTTCAATGGCAAAAATCAATGAATATTGTAAATGCACAAACAGTAATTTCTCCGCATTGCAAGGTGCAATTCTGAAATTTTTTGCTTTTTCCTGCTCCTCTTAGCATGATAAAGAAGATTCAAAGAGAGTGAGATGCCAGCTCCTTTCATTCAGTCAGTAGCTTCAATCATTTCTGGTATATGAATAACATGATGTTTTTCAATGGCAAAAATCAATGAATATTGTAAATGCACAAACAGTAATTTCTCCGCATTGCAAGGTGCAATTCTGAAATTTTTTGCTTTTTCCTGCTCCTCTTAGCATGATAAAGAAGATTCAAAGAGAGTGAGATGCCAGCTACTTTCATTCAGTCAGTAGCTTCAATCATTTCTGGACGTTTTTCAATGGTAAAAATCAATGAATATTGTAAATGCACAAACAGTAATTTCTCCACATTGCAAGGTGCAATTCTGAAATTTTTTGCTTTTTCCTGCTCCTCTTAGCATGATAAAGAAGATTCAAAGAGAGTGAGATGCCAGCTCCTTTCATTCAGTCAGTAGCTTCAAACATTTCTGGTATATGAATAACATGATGTTTTTCAATGGCAAAAATCAATGAATATTGTAAATGCACAAACAGTAATTTCTCCGCATTGCAAGGTGCAATTCTGAAATTTTTTGCTTTTTCCTGCTCCTCTTAGCATGATAAAGAAGATTCAAAGAGAGTGAGATGCCAGCTCCTTTCATTCAGTCAGTAGCTTCAATCATTTCTGGATGTTTTTCAATGGCAAAAATCAATGAATATTGTAAATGCACAAACTGTAATTTCTCCGCATTGCAAGGTGCAATTCTGAAATTTTTTGCTTTTTCCTGCTCCTCTTAGCATGATAAAGAAGATTCAAAGAGAGTGAGATGCCAGCTCCTTTCATTCAGTCAGTAGCTTCAATCATTTCTGGACGTTTTTCAATGGCAAAAATCAATGAATATTGTAAATGCACAAACAGTAATTTCTCCACATTGCAAGGTGCAATTCTGAAATTTTTTGCTTTTTCCTGCTCCTCTTAGCATGATAAAGAAGATTCAAAGAGAGTGAGATGCCAGCTCCTTTCATTCAGTCAGTACTTTCAATCATTTCTGGACGTTTTTCAATGGCAAAAATCAATGAATATTGTAAATGCACAAACAGTAATTTCTCCGCATTGCAAGGTGCAATTCTGAAATTTTTTGCTTTTTCCCACTCCTCTTAGCATGATAAAGAAGATTCAAAGAGAGTGAGGTGCCAGCTCCTTTCATTCAGTCAGTAGCTTCAAACATTTCTGGTATATGAATAACATGTTTTTCAATGGCAAAAATCAATGAATATTGTAAATGCACAAACAGTAATTTCTCCGCATTGCAAGGTGCAATTCTGAAATTTTTTGCTTTTTCCTGCTCCTCTTAGCATGATAAAGAAGATTCAAAGAGAGTGAGATGCCAGCTCCTTTCATTCAGTCAGTAGCTTCAATCATTTCTGGTATATGAATAACATGATGTTTTTCAATGGCAAAAATCAATGAATATTGTAAATGCACAAACAGTAATTTCTCCGCATTGCAAGGTGCAATTCTGAAATTTTTTGCTTTTTCCTGCTCCTCTTAGCATGATAAAGAAGATTCAAAGAGAGTGAGATGCCAGCTCCTTTCATTCAGTCAGTAGCTTCAATCATTTCTGGTATATGAATAACATGATGTTTTTCAATGGCAAAAATCAATGAATATTGTAAATGCAGAAACAGTAATTTATCCGCATTGCAAGGTGCAATTCTGAAATTTTTTGCTTTTTCCTGCTCCTCTTAGCATGATAAAGAAGATTGAAAGAGAGTGAGATGCCAGCTCCTTTCATTCAGTCAGTAGCTTCAAACATTTCTGGTATATGAATAACATGATGTTTTTCAATGGCAAAAATCAATGAATATTGTAAATGCACAAACAGTAATTTCTCCGCATTGCAAGGTGCAATTCTGAAATTTTTTGCTTTTTCCTGCTCCTCTTAGCATGATAAAGAAGATTCAAAGAGAGTGAGATGCCAGCTCCTTTCATTCAGTCAGTAGCTTCAATCATTTCTGGACGTTTTTCAATGGCAAAAATCAATGAATATTGTAAATGCACAAACAGTAATTTCTCCGCATTGCAAGGTGCAATTCTGAAATTTTTTGCTTTTTCCTGCTCCTCTTAGCATTATGAAGAAGATTCAAAGAGAGTGAGATGCCAGCTCCTTTCATTCAGTCAGTAGCTTCAATCATTTCTGGACGTTTTTCAATGGCAAAAATCAATGAATATTGTAAATGCACAAACAGTAATTTCTCCGCATTACAAGGTGCAATTCTGAAATTTTTTGCTTTTTCCTGCTCCTCTTAGCATGATAAAGAAGATTCAAAGAGAGTGAGATGCCAGCTCCTTTTATTCAGTCAGTAGCTTCAAACATTTCTGGTATATGAATAACATGATGTTTTTCAATGGCAAAAATCAATGAATATTGTAAATGCACAAACAGTAATTTCTCCGCATTGCAAGGTGCAATTCTGAAATTTTTTGCTTTTTCCTGCTCCTCTTAGCATGATAAAGAAGATTCAAAGAGAGTGAGATGCCAGCTCCTTTCATTCAGTCGGTAGCTTCAATCATTTCTGGACGTTTTTCAATTGCAAAAATCAATGAATATTGTAAATCCACAAACAGTAATTTCTCCGCATTGCAAGGTGTAATTCTGAAATTTTTTGCTTTTTCCTGCTCCTGTAAGCATGATAAAGAAGATTCAAAGAGAGTGAGATGCCAGCTCCTTTCATTCAGTCAGTAGCTTCAGTCATTTCTGGTATATGAATAACATGATGTTTTTCAATGACAAAAATCAATGAATTTTGTAAATGCACAAACAGTAATTTCTCCGCATTGCAAGGTGCAATTCTGAATTTTTTTGCTTTTTCCTGCTCCTCTTAGCATGATAAAGAAGATTCAAAGAGAGTGAGATGCCAGCTCCTTTCATTCAGTCAGTAGCTTCAATCATTTCTGGACGTTTTTCAATGGCAAAAATCAATGAATATTGTAAATGCACAAACAGTAATTTCTCCGCATTGCAAGGTGCAATTCTGAAATTTTTTGCTTTTTCCTGCTCCTCTTAGCATTATGAAGAAGATTCAAAGAGAGTGAGATGCCAGCTCCTTTCATTCAGTCAGTAGCTTCAAACATTTCTGGTATATGAATAACATGATGTTTTTCAATGGCAAAAATCAATGAATATTGTAAATGCACAAACAGTAATTTCTCCGCATTGCAAGGTGCAATTCTGAAATTTTTTGCTTTTTCCTGCTCCTCTTAGCATGATAAAGAAGATTCAAAGAGAGTGAGATGCCAGCTCCTTTCGTTCAGTCAGTAGCTTCAATCATTTCTGGACGTTTTTCAATGGCAAAAATCATTGAATATTGTAAATGCACAAACAGTAATTTCTCCGCATTGCAAGATGCAATTCTGAAATTTTTTACTTTTTCCTGCTCCTCTTAGCATGATAAAGAAGATTCAAAGAGAGTGAGATGCCAGCTCCTTTCATTCAATCAGTAGCTTCAATCATTTCTGGTATATGAATAACATGATGTTTTTCAATGGCAAAAATCAATGAATATTGTAAATGCACAAACAGTAATTTCTCCGCATTGCAAGGTGCAATTCTGAAATTTTTTGCTTTTTCCTGCTCCTCGTAGCATGATAAAGAAGATTCAAAGAGAGTGAGATGTCAGCTCCTTTCATTCAGTCAGTAGCTTCAAACATTTCTGGTATATGAATAACATGATGTTTTTCAATGGCAAAAATCAATGGATATTGTAAATGCACAAACAGTAATTTCTCCGCATTGCAAGGTGCAATTCTGAAATTTTTTGCTTTTTCCTGCTCCTCTTAGCATGATAAAGAAGATTCAAAGAGAGTGAGATGCCAGCTCCTTTCATTCAGTCAGTAGCTTCAATCATTTCTGGACGTTTTTCAATGGCAAAAATCAATGAATATTGTAAATGCACAAACAGTAATTTCTCCGCATTGCAAGGTGCAATTCTGAAATTTTTTGCTTTTTCCTGCTCCTCTTAGCATGATAAAGAAGATTCAAAGAGAGTGAGATGCCAGCTCCTTTCATTCAGTCAGTAGCTTCAAACATTTCTGGTATATGAATAACATGATGTTTTTCAATGGCAAAAATCAATGAATATTGTAAATGCACAAACAGTAATTTCTCCGCATTGCAAGGTGCAATTCTGAAATTTTTTGCTTTTTCCTGCTCCTCTTAGCATGATAAAGAAGATTCAAAGAGAGTGAGATGCCAGCTCCTTTCGTTCAGTCAGTAGCTTCAATCATTTCTGGACGTTTTTCAATGGCAAAAATCATTGAATATTATAAATGCACAAACAGTAATTTCTCCGCATTGCAAGGTGCAATTCTGAAATTTTTTACTTTTTCCTGCTCCTCTTAGCATGATAAAGAAGATTCAAAGAGAGTGAGATGCCAGCTTCTTTCATTCAGTCAGTAGCTTCAATCATTTCTGGTATATGAATAACATGATGTTTTTCAATGGCAAAAATCAATGAATATTGTAAATGCACAAACAGTAATTTCTCCGCATTGCAAGGTGCAATTCTGAAATTTTTTGCTTTTTCCTGCTCCTCGTAGCATGATAAAGAAGATTCAAAGAGAGTGAGATGCCAGCTCCTTTCATTCAGTCAGTAGCTTCAATCATTTCTGGACGTTTTTCAATGGCAAAAATCAATGAATATTGTAAATGCACAAACAGTAATTTCTCCGCATTGCAAGGTGCAATTCTGAAATTTTTTGCTTTTTCCTGCTCCTCGTAGCATGATAAAGAAGATTCAAAGAGAGTGAGATGCCAGCTCCTTTCATTCAGTCAGTAGCTTCAATCATTTCTGGACGTTTTTCAATGGCAAAAATCAATGAATATTGTAAATGCACAAACAGTAATTTCTCCGCATTGCAAGGTGCAATTCTGAAATTTTTTGCTTTTTCCTGCTCCTCTTAGCATGATAAAGAAGATTCAAAGAGAGTGAGATGCCAGCTCCTTTCATTCAGTCAGTAGCTTCAATCATTTCTGGACGTTTTTCAATGGCAAAAATCAATGAATATTGTTAATGCACAAACAGTAATTTCTCCGCATTGCAAGGTGCAATTCTGAAATTTTTTGCTTTTTCCTGCTCCTCTTACAATGATAAAGAAGATTCAAAGAGAGTGAGATGCCAGCTCCTTTCATTCAGTCAGTAGCTTCAATCATTTCTGGACGTTTTTCAATGGCAAAAATCAATGAATATTGTAAATGCACAAACAGTAATTTCTCCGCATTGCAAGGTGCAATTCTGAAATTTTTTGCTTTTTCCTGCTCCTCTTAGCATGATAAAGAAGATTCAAAGAGAGTGAGATGCCAGCTCCTTTCATTCAGTCAGTAGCTTCAATCATTTCTGGTATATGAATAACATGATGTTTTTCAATGGCAAAAATCAATGAATATTGTAAATGCACAAACAGTAATTTCTCCGCATTGCAAGGTGCAATTCTGAAATTTTTTGCTTTTTCCTGCTCCACTTAGCATGATAAAGAAGTTTCAAAGAGAGTGAGATGACAGCTCCTTTCATTCAGTCAGTAGCTTCAATCATTTCTGGACGTTTTTCAATGGCAAAAATCAATGAATATTGTAAATGCACAAACTGTAATTTCTCCGCATTGCAAGGTGCAATTCTGAAATTTTTTGCTTTTTCCTGCTCCTCTTAGCATGATAAAGAAGTTTCAAAGAGAGTGAGATGACAGCTCCTTTCATTCAGTCAGTAGCTTCAATCATTTCTGGACGTTTTTCAATGGCAAAAATCAATGAATATTGTAAATGCACAAACAGTAATTTCTCCGCATTGCAAGGTGCAATTCTGAAATTTTTTGCTTTTTCCTGCTCTTCTTAGCATGATAAACAAGATTCAAAGAGAGTGAGATGCCAGCTCCTTTCATTCAGTCAGTAGCTTCAATCATTTCTGGACGTTTTTCAATGGCAAAAATCAATGAATATTGTAAATGCACAAACAGTAATTTCTCCGCATTGCAAGGTGCAATTCTGAAATTTTTTGCTTTTTCCTGCTCCTCTTAGCATGATAAAGAAGATTCAAAGAGAGTGAGATGCCAGCTCCTTTCATTCAGTCAGTAGCTTCAAACATTTCTGGTATATGAATAACATGATGTTTTTCAATGGCAAAAATCAATGAATATTGTAAATGCACAAACAGTAATTTCTCAGCATTGCAAGGTGCAATTCTGAAATTTTTTGCTTTTTCCTGCTCCTCTTAGCATGATAAAGAAGATTCAAAGAGAGTGAGATGCCAGCTCCTTTCATTCAGTCAGTAGCTTCAATCATTTCTGGACGTTTTTCAATTGCAAAAATCAATGAATATTGTAAATGCACAAACAGTAATTTCTCCGCATTGCAAGGTGCAATTCTGAAATTTTTTGCTTTTTCCTGCTCCTCTTAGCATGGTAAAGAAGATTCAAAGAGAGTGAGATGCCAGCTACTTTCATTCAGTCAGTAGCTTCAATCATTTCTGGTATATGAATAACATGATGTTTTTCAATGGCAAAAATCAATGAATATTGTAAATGCACAAACAGTAATTTCTCCGCATTGCAAGGTGCAATTCTGAAATTTTTTGCTTTTTCCTGCTGCTCTTAGCATGATAAAGAAGATTCAAAGAGAGTGAGATGCCAGCTCCTTTCATTCAGTCAGTAGCTTCAATCATTTCTGGTATATGAATAACATGATGTTTTTCAATGGCAAAAATCAATGAATATTGTAAATGCACAAACAGTAATTTATCCGCATTGCAAGGTGCAATTCTGAAATTTTTTGCTTTTTCCTGCTCCTCTTAGCATGATAAAGAAGATTCAAAGAGAGTGAGATGCAAGCTCCTTTCATTCAGTCAGTAGCTTCAAACATTTCTGGTATATGAATAACATGATGCTTTTCAATGGCAAAAATCAATGAATATTGTAAATGCACAAACAGTAATTTCTCCGCATTGCAAGGTGCAATTCTGAAATTTTTTGCTTTTTCCTGCTCCTCTTAGCATGATAAAGAAGATTCAAAGAGAGTGAGATGCCAGCTCCTTTCATTCAGTCAGTAGCTTCAATCATTTCTGGACGTTTTTCAATGGCAAAAATCAATGAATATTGTAAATGCACAAACAGTAATTTCTCCGCATTGCAAGGTGCAATTCTGAAATTTTTTGCTTTTTCCTGCTACTCTTAGCATGATAAAGAAGATTCAAAGAGAGTGAGATGCCAGCTCCTTTCATTCAGTCAGTAGCTTCAATCATTTCTGGTATATGAATAACATGATGTTTTTCAATGGCAAAAATCAATGAATTTTGTAAATGCACAAACAGTAATTTCTCCGCATTGCAAGGTGCAATTCTGAATTTTTTTGCTTTTTCCTGCTCCTCTTAGCATGATAAAGAAGATTCAAAGAGAGTGAGATGCCAGCTCCTTTCATTCAGTCAGTAGCTTCAATCATTTCTGGACGTTTTTCAATGGCAAAAATCAATGAATTGTAAATGCACAAACAGTAATTTCTCCGCATTGCAAGGTGCAATTCTGAAATTTTTTGCTTTTTCCTGCTCCTCTTAGCATGATAAAGAAGATTCAAAGAGAGTGAGATGCCAGCTCCTTTCATTCAGTCAGTAGCTTCAAACATTTCTGGTATATGAATAACATGATGTTTTTCAATGGCAAAAATCAATGAATATTGTAAATGCACAAACAGTAATTTCTCCGCATTGCAAGGTGCAATACTGAAATTTTTTACTTTTTCCTGCTCCTCTTAGCATGATAAAGAAGATTCAAAGAGAGTGAGATGCCAGCTCCTTTCATTCAGTCAGTAGCTTCAATCATTTCTGGTATATGAATAACATGATGTTTTTCAATGGCAAAAATCAATGAATATAGTAAATGCACAAACAGTAATTTCTCCGCATTGCAAGGTGCAATTCTGAAATTTTTTGCTTTTTCCTGCTCCTCTTAGCATGATAAAGAAGATTCAAAGAGAGTGAGATGCCAGCTCCTTTTATTCAGTCAGTAGCTTCAATCATTTCTGGACGTTTTTCAATGGCAAAAATCAATGAATATTGTAAATGCACAATCAGTAATTTCTCCGCATTGCAAGGTGCAATTCTGAAATTTTTTGCTTTTTCCTGCTCCTCTTAGCATGATAAACAAGATTCAAAGAGAGTGAGATGCCAGCTCCTTTCATTCAGTCAGTAGCTTCAATCATTTCTGGACGTTTTTCAATGGCAAAAATCATTGAATATTGTAAATGCACAAACAGTAATTTCTCCGCATAGCAAGGTGCAATTCTGAAATTTTTTACTTTTTCCTGCTCCTCTTAGCATGATAAAGAAGATTCAAAGAGAGTGAGATGCCAGCTCCTTTCATTCAGTCAGTAGCTTCAATCATTTCTGGTATATGAATAACATGATGTTTTTCAATCGCAAAAATCAATGAATATTGTAAATGCACAAACAGTAATTTCTCCGCATTGCAAGGTGCAATTCTGAAATTTTTTGCTTTTTCCTGCTCCTCTTAGCATGATAAAGAAGATTCAAAGAGAGTGAGATGCCAGCTCCTTTCATTCAGTCAGTAGCTTCAATCATTTCTGGACGTTTTTCAATGGCAAAAATCAATGAATATTGTAAATGCACAAACAGTAATTTCTCCGCATTGCAAGGTGCAATTCTGAAATTTTTTGCTTTTTCCTGCTCCTTTTAGCATGATAAAGAAGATTCAAAGAGAGTGAGATGCCAGCTCCTTTCCTTCAGTCAGTAGCTTCAATCATTTCTGGTATATGAATAACATGATGTTTTTCAATGGCAAAAATCAATGAATTTTGTAAATGCACAAACAGTAATTTCTCCGCATTGCAAGGCGCAATTCTGAAATTTTTTGCTTTTTCCTGCTCCTCTTAGCATGATAAAGAAGATTCAAAGAGAGTGAGATGCCAGCTCCTTTCATTCAGTCAGTAGCTTCAATCATTTCTGGACATTTTTCAATGGCAAAAATCAATGAATATTGTAAATGCACAAACAGTAATTTCTCCGCATTGCAAGGTGCAATTCTGAAATTTTTTGCTTTTTCCTGCTCCTCTTAGCATGATAAAGAAGATTCAAAGAGAGTGAGATGCCAGCTCCTTTCATTCAGTCAGTAGCTTCAATCATTTCTGGACGTTTTTCAATGGCAAAAATCAATGAATATTGTAAATGCACAAACAGTAATTTCTCCACATTGCAAGGTGCAATTCTGAAATTTTTTGCTTTTTCCTGCTCCTCTTAGCATGATAAAGAAGATTCAAAGAGAGTGAGGTGCCAGCTCCTTTCATTCAGTAAGGAGCTTCAAACATTTCTGGTATATGAATAACATGTTTTTCAATGGCAAAAATCAATGAATATTGTAAATGCACAAACAGTAATTTCTCCGCATTGCAAGGTGCAATTCTGAAATTTTTTGCTTTTTCCTGCTCCTCTTAGCATGATAAAGAAGATTCAAAGAGAGTGAGATGCCAGCTCCTTTCATTCAGTCAGTAGCTTCAATCATTTCTGGACGTTTTTCAATGGCAAAAATCAATGAATATTGTAAATGCACAAACAGTAATTTCTCCGCATTGCAAGGTGCAATTCTGAAATTTTTTGCTTTTTCCTGCTCCTCTTAGCATGATAAAGAAGATTCAAAGAGAGTGAGATGCCAGCTCCTTTCATTCAGTCAGTAGCTTCAATCATTTCTGGACGTTTTTCAATGGCAAAAATCAATGAATATTGTAAATGCACAAACTGTAATTTCTCCGCATTGCAAGGTGCAATTCTGAAATTTTTTGCTTTTTCCTGCTCCTCTTAGCATGATAAAGAAGATTCAAAGAGAGTGAGATGCCAGCTCCTTTCATTCAGTCAGTAGCTTCAATCATTTCTGGACGTTTTTCAATGGCAAAAATCAATGAATATTGTAAATGCACAAACAGTAATTTCTCCGCATTGCAAGGTGCAATTCTGAAATTTTTTGCTTTTTCCTGCTCCTCTTAGCATGATAAAGAAGATTCAAAGAGAGTGAGATGCCAGCTCCTTTCATTCAGTCAGTAGCTTCAATCATTTCTGGACATTTTTCAATGGCAAAAATCAATGAATATTGTAAATGCACAAACAGTAATTTCTCCGCATTGCAAGGTGCAATTCTGAAATTTTTTGCTTTTTCCTGCTCCTCTTAGCATGATAAAGAAGATTCAAAGAGAGTGAGATGCCAGCTCCTTTCCTTCAGTCAGTAGCTTCAATCATTTCTGGTATATGAATAACATGATGTTTTTCAATGGCAAAAATCAATGAATTTTGTAAATGCACAAACAGTAATTTCTCCGCATTGCAAGGTGCAATTCTGAAATTTTTTGCTTTTTCCTGCTCCTCTTAGCATGATAAAGAAGATTCAAAGAGAGTGAGATGCCAGCTCCTTTCATTCAGTCAGTAGCTTCAATCATTTCTGGACGTTTTTCAATGGCAAAAATCAATGAATATTGTAAATGCACAAACTGTAATTTCTCCGCATTGCAAGGTGCAATTCTGAAATTTTTTGCTTTTTCCTGCTCCTCTTAGCATGATAAAGAAGATTCAAAGAGAGTGAGATGCCAGCTCCTTTCATTCAGTCAGTAGCTTCAATCATTTCTGGACGTTTTTCAATGGCAAAAATCAATGAATATTGTAAATGCACAAACAGTAATTTCTCCGCATTGCAAGGTGCAATTCTGAAATTTTTTGCTTTTTCCTGCTCCTCTTAGCATGATAAAGAAGATTCAAAGAGAGTGAGATGCCAGCTCCTTTCATTCAGTCAGTAGCTTCAATCATTTCTGGACATTTTTCAATGGCAAAAATCAATGAATATTGTAAATGCACAAACAGTAATTTCTCCGCATTGCAAGGTGCAATTCTGAAATTTTTTGCTTTTTCCTGCTCCTCTTAGCATGATAAAGAAGATTCAAAGAGAGTGAGATGCCAGCTCCTTTCCTTCAGTCAGTAGCTTCAATCATTTCTGGTATATGAATAACATGATGTTTTTCAATGGCAAAAATCAATGAATTTTGTAAATGCACAAACAGTAATTTCTCCGCATTGCAAGGTGCAATTCTGAAATTTTTTGCTTTTTCCTGCTCCTCTTAGCATGATAAAGAAGATTCAAAGAGAGTGAGATGCCAGCTCCTTTCATTCAGTCAGTAGCTTCAATCATTTCTGGACGTTTTTCAATGGCAAAAATCAATTAATATTGTAAATGCACAAACAGTAATTTCTCCGCATTGCAAGGTGCAATTCTGAAATTTTTTGCTTTTTCCTGCTCCTCTTAGCATGATAAAGAAGATTCAAAGAGAGTGAGATGCCAGCTCCTTTCATTCAGTCAGTAGCTTCAATCATTTCTGGACGTTTTTCAATGGCAAAAATCAATGAATATTGTAAATGCACAAACTGTAATTTCTCCGCATTGCAAGGTGCAATTCTGAAATTTTTTGCCTTTTCCTGCTCCTCTTAGCATGATAAAGAAGATTCAAAGAGAGTGAGATGCCAGCTCCTTTCATTCAGTCAGTAGCTTCAATCATTTCTGGACATTTTTCAATGGCAAAAATCAATGAATATTGTAAATGCACAAACAGTAATTTCTTCGCATTGCAAGTTGCAATTCTGAAATTTTTTGCTTTTTCCTGCTCCTCTTAGCATGATAAAGAAGATTCAAAGAGAGTGAGATGTCAGCTCCTTTCATTCAGTCAGTAGCTTCAAACATTTCTGGTATATGAATAACATGATGTTTTTCAATGGCAAAAATCAATGAATATTGTAAATGCACAAACAGTAATTTCTCCGCATTGCAAGGTGCAATTCTGAAATTTTTTGCTTTTTCCTGCTCCTCTTAGCATGATAAAGAAGATTCAAAGAGAGTGAGATGCCAGCTCCTTTCATTCAGTCAGTAGCTTCAATCATTTCTGGTATATGAATAACATGATGTTTTTCAATGGCAAAAATCAATGAATTTTGTAAATGCACAAACAGTAATTTCTCAGCATTGCAAGGTGCAATTCTGAAATTTTTTGCTTTTTCCTGCTCCTCTTAGCATGATAAAGAAGATTCAAAGAGAGTGAGATGCCAGCTCCTTTCATTCAGTCAGTAGCTTCAATCATTTCTGGACGTTTTTCAATGGCAAAAATCAATGAATATTGTAAATGCACAAACAGTAATTTCTCCGCATTGCAAGGTGCAATTCTGAAATTTTTTGCTTTTTCCTGCTCCTCTTAGCATGATAAAGAAGATTCAAAGAGAGTGAGATGTCAGCTCCTTTCATTCAGTCAGTAGCTTCAAACATTTCTGGTATATGAATAACATGATGTTTTTCAATGGCAAAAATCAATGAATATTGTAAATGCACAAACAGTAATTTCTCCGCATTGCAAGGTGCAATTCTGAAATTTTTTGCTTTTTCCTGCTCCTCTTAGCATGATAAAGAAGATTCAAAGAGAGTGAGATGCCAGCTCCTTTCATTCAGTCAGTAGCTTCAATCATTTCTGGTATATGAATAACATGATGTTTTTCAATGGCAAAAATCAATGAATTTTGTAAATGCACAAACAGTAATTTCTCAGCATTGCAAGGTGCAATTCTGAAATTTTTTGCTTTTTCCTGCTCCTCTTAGCATGATAAAGAAGATTCAAAGAGAGTGAGATGCCAGCTCCTTTCATTGTCAGTAGCTTCAATCATTTCTGGACGTTTTTCAATGGCAAAAATCAATGAATATTGTAAATGCACAAACAGTAATTTCTCCGCATTGCAAGGTGCAATTCTGAAATTTTTTTCTTTTTCCTGCTCCTCTTAGCATTATGAAGAAGATTCAAAGAGAGTGAGATACCAGCTCCTTTCATTCAGTCAGTAGCTTCAAACATTTCTGGTATATGAATAACATGATGTTTTTCAATGGCAAAAATCAATGAATATTGTAAATGCACAAACAGTAATTTCTCCGCATTGCAAGGTGCAATTCTGAAATTTTTTGCTTTTTCCTGCTCCTCTTAGCATGATAAAGAAGATTCAAAGAGAGTGAGATGCCAGCTCCTTTCGTTCAGTCAGTAGCTTCAATCATTTCTGGACGTTTTTCAATGGCAAAAATCATTGAATATTGTAAATGCACAAACAGTAATTTCTCCGCATTGCAAGGTGCAATTCTGAAATTTTTTACTTTTTCCTGCTCCTCTTAGCATGATAAAGAAGATTCAAAGAGAGTGAGATGCCAGCTCCTTTCATTCAGTCAGTAGCTTCAATCATTTCTGGACGTTTTTCAATTGCAAAAATCAATGAATATTGTAAATGCACAAACAGTAATTTCTCCGCATTGCAAGGTGCAATTCTGAAATTTTTTGCTTTTTCCTGCTCCTCTTAGCATGATAAAGAAGATTCAAAGAGAGTGAGATGCCAGCTCCTTTCATTCAGTCAGTAGCTTCAATCATTTCTGGACGTTTTTCAATGGCAAAAATCAATGAATATTGTAAATGCACAAACAGTAATTTCTCCGCATTGCAAGGTGCAATTCTGAAATTTTTTGCTTTTTCCTGCTCCTTTTAGCATGATAAACAAGATTCAAAGAGAGTGAGATGCCAGCTCCTTTCATTCAGTCAGTAGCTTCAATCATTTATGGACGTTTTTCAATTGCAAAAATCATTGAATATTGTAAATGCACAAACAGTAATTTCTCCGCATTGCAAGGTGCAATTCTGAAATTTTTTACTTTTTCCTGCTCCTCTTAGCATGATAAAGAAGATTCAAAGAGAGTGAGATGCCAGCTCCTTTCATTCAGTCAGTAGCTTCAATCATTTCAGGTATATGAATAACATGATGTTTTTCAATCGCAAAAATCAATGAATATTGTAAATGCACAAACAGTAATTTCTCCGCATTGCAAGGTGCAATTCTGAAATTTTTTGCTTTTTCCTGCTCCTCTTAGCATGATAAAGAAGATTCAAAGAGAGTGAGATGCCAGCTCCTTTCATTCAGTCAGTAGCTTCAATCATTTCCGGACGTTTTTCAATGGCAAAAATCAATGAATATTGTAAATGCACAAACAGTAATTTCTCCGCATTGCAAGGTGCAATTCTGAAATTTTTTGCTTTTTCCTGCTCCTCTTAGCATGATAAAGAAGATTCAAAGAGAGTGAGATGCCAGCTCCTTTCCTTCAGTCAGTAGCTTCAATCATTTCTGGTATATGAATAACATGATGTTTTTCAATGGCAAAAATCAATGAATTTTGTGAATGCACAAACAGTAATTTCTCCGCATTGCAAGGCGCAATTCTGAAATTTTTTGCTTTTTCCTGCTCCTCTTAGCATGATAAAGAAGATTCAAAGAGAGTGAGATGCTAGCTCCTTTCATTCAGTCAGTAGCTTCAATCATTTCTGGACATTTTTCAATGGCAAAAATCAATGAATATTGTAAATGCACAAACAGTAATTTCTCCGCATTGCAAGGTGCAATTCTGAAATTTTTTGCTTTTTCCTGCTCCTCTTAGCATGATAAAGAAGATTCAAAGAGAGTGAGATGCCAGCTCCTTTCATTCAGTCAGTAGCTTCAATCATTTCTGGACGTTTTTCAATGGCAAAAATCAATGAATATTGTAAATGCACAAACAGTAATTTCTCCGCATTGCAAGGTGCAATTCTGAAATTTTTTGCTTTTTCCTGCTCCTCTTAGCATGATAAACAAGATTCAAAGAGAGTGAGGTGCCAGCTCCTTTCATTCAGTCAGGAGCTTCAAACATTTCTGGTATATGAATAACATGTTTTTCAATGGCAAAAATCAATGAATATTGTAAATGCACAAACAGTAATTTCTCCGCATTGCAAGGTGCAATTCTGAAATTTTTTGCTTTTTCCTGCTCCTCTTAGCATGATAAAGAAGATTCAAAGAGAGTGAGATGCCAGCTCCTTTCATTCAGTCAGTAGCTTCAATCATTTCTGGACATTTTTCAATGGCAAAAATCAATGAATATTGTAAATGCACAAACAGTAATTTCTCCGCATTGCAAGGTGCAATTCTGAAATTTTTTGCTTTTTCCTGCTCCTCTTAGCATGATAAAGAAGATTCAAAGAGAGTGAGATGCCAGCTCCTTTCATTCAGTCAGTAGCTTCAATCATTTCTGGACGTTTTTCAATGGCAAAAATCAATGAATATTGTAAATGCACAAACTGTAATTTCTCCGCATTGCAAGGTGCAATTCTGAAATTTTTTGCTTTTTCCTGCTCCTCTTAGCATGATAAAGAAGATTCAAAGAGAGTGAGATGCCAGCTCCTTTCATTCAGTCAGTAGCTTCAATCATTTCTGGACGTTTTTCAATGGCAAAAATCAATGAATATTGTAAATGCACAAACAGTAATTTCTCCGCATTGCAAGGTGCAATTCTGAAATTTTTTGCTTTTTCCTGCTCCTCTTAGCATGATAAAGAAGATTCAAAGAGAGTGAGATGCCAGCTCCTTTCATTCAGTCAGTAGCTTCAATCATTTCTGGACATTTTTCAATGGCAAAAATCAATGAATATTGTAAATGCACAAACAGTAATTTCTCCGCATTGCAAGGTGCAATTCTGAAATTTTTTGCTTTTTCCTGCTCCTCTTAGCATGATAAAGAAGATTCAAAGAGAGTGAGATGTCAGCTCCTTTCATTCAGTCAGTAGCTTGAAACATTTCTGGTATATGAATAACATGATGTTTTTCAATGGCAAAAATCAATGAATATTGTAAATGCCCAAACAGTAATTTCTCCGCATTGCAAGGTGCAATTCTGAAATTTTTTGCTTTTTCCTGCTCCTCTTAGCATGATAAAGAAGATTCAAAGAGAGTGAGATGCCAGCTCCTTTCATTCAGTCAGTAGCTTCAATCATTTCTGGTATATGAATAACATGATGTTTTTCAATGGCAAAAATCAATGAATTTTGTAAATGCACAAACAGTAATTTCTCAGCATTGCAAGGTGCAATTCTGAAATTTTTTGCTTTTTCCTGCTCCTCTTAGCATGATAAAGAAGATTCAAAGAGAGTGAGATGCCAGCTCCTTTCATTGTCAGTAGCTTCAATCATTTCTGGACGTTTTTCAATGGCAAAAATCAATGAATATTGTAAATGCACAAACAGTAATTTCTCCGCATTGCAAGGTGCAATTCTGAAATTTTTTGCTTTTTCCTGCTCCTCTTAGCATTATGAAGAAGATTCAAAGAGAGTGAGATACCAGCTCCTTTCATTCAGTCAGTAGCTTCAAACATTTCTGGTATATGAATAACATGATGTTTTTCAATGGCAAAAATCAATGAATATTGTAAATGCACAAACAGTAATTTCTCCGCATTGCAAGGTGCAATTCTGAAATTTTTTGCTTTTTCCTGCTCCTCTTAGCATGATAAAGAAGATTCAAAGAGAGTGAGATGCCAGCTCCTTTCGTTCAGTCAGTAGCTTCAATCATTTCTGGACGTTTTTCAATGGCAAAAATCATTGAATATTGTAAATGCACAAACAGTAATTTCTCCGCATTGCAAGGTGCAATTCTGAAATTTTTTACTTTTTCCTGCTCCTCTTAGCATGATAAAGAAGATTCAAAGAGAGTGAGATGCCAGCTCCTTTCATTCAGTCAGTAGCTTCAATCATTTCTGGTATATGAATAACATGATGTTTTTCAATCGCAAAAATCAATGAATATTGTAAATGCACAAACAGTAATTTCTCCGCATTGCAAGGTGCAATTCTGAAATTTTTTGCTTTTTCCTGCTCCTCTTAGCATGATAAAGAAGATTCAAAGAGAGTGAGATGCCAGCTCCTTTCATTCAGTCAGTAGCTTCAATCATTTCTGGACGTTTTTCAATGGCAAAAATCAATGAATATTGTAAATGCACAAACAGTAATTTCTCCGCATTGCAAGGTGCAATTCTGAAATTTTTTGCTTTTTCCTGCTCCTCTTAGCATGATAAAGAAGATTCAAAGAGAGTGAGATGCCAGCTCCTTTCCTTCAGTCAGTAGCTTCAATCATTTCTGGCATATGAATAACATGATGTTTTTCAATGGCAAAAATCAATGAATTTTGTAAATGCACAAACAGTAATTTCTCCGCATTGCAAGGCGCAATTCTGAAATTTTTTGCTTTTTCCTGCTCCTCTTAGCATGATAAAGAAGATTCAAAGAGAGTGAGATGCCAGCTCCTTTCATTCAGTCAGTAGCTTCAATCATTTCTGAACATTTTTCAATGGCAAACATCAATGAATATTGTAAATGCACAAACAGTAATTTCTCCGCATTGCAAGGTGCAATTCTGAAATTTTTTGCTTTTTCCTGCTCCTCTTAGCATGATAAAGAAGATTCAAAGAGAGTGAGATGACAGCTCCTTTCATTCAGTCAGTAGCTTCAATCATTTCTGGACGTTTTTCAATGGCAAAAATCAATGAATATTGTAAATGCACAAACAGTAATTTCTCCGCATTGCAAGGTGCAATTCTGAAATTTTTTGCTTTTTCCTGCTCCTCTTAGCATGATAAAGAAGATTCAAAGAGAGTGAGGTGCCAGCTCCTTTCATTCAGTCAGGAGCTTCAAACATTTCTGGTATATGAATAACATGTTTTTCAATGGCAAAAATCAATGAATATTGTAAATGCACAAACAGTAATTTCTCCGCATTGCAAGGTGCAATTCTGAAATTTTTTGCTTTTTCCTGCTCCTCTTAGCATGATAAAGAAGATTCAAAGAGAGTGAGATGCCAGCTCCTTTCATTCAGTCAGTAGCTTCAATCATTTCTGGACGTTTTTCAATGGCAAAAATCAATGAATATTGTAAATGCACAAACAGTAATTTCTCCGCATTGCAAGGTGCAATTCTGAAATTTTTTGCTTTTTTCCTGCTCCTCTTAGCATGATAAAGAAGATTCCAAGAGAGTAAGATGCCAGCTCCTTTCATTCAGTCAGTAGCTTCAATAATTTCTGGACGTTTTTCAATGGCAAAAATCAATGAATATTGTAAATGCACAAACAGTAATTTCTCCGCATTGCAAGGTGCAATTCTGAAATTTTTTGCTTTTTCCTGCTCCTCTTAGCATGATAAAGAAGATTCAAAGAGAGTGAGATGCCAGCTCCTTTCCTTCAGTCAGTAGCTTCAATCATTTCTGGCATATGAATAACATGATGTTTTTCAATGGCAAAAATCAATGAATTTTGTAAATGCACAAACAGTAATTTCTCCGCATTGCAAGGCGCAATTCTGAAATTTTTTTCTTTTTCCTGCTCCTCTTAGCATGATAAAGAAGATTCAAAGAGAGTGAGATGCCAGCTCCTTTCATTCAGTCAGTAGCTTCAATCATTTCTGGACATTTTTCAATGGCAAAAATCAATGAATATTGTAAATGCACAAACAGTAATTTCTCCGCATTGCAAGGTGCAATTCTGAATTTTTTTGCTTTTTCCTGCTCCTCTTAGCATGATAAAGAAGATTCAAAGAGAGTGAGATGACAGCTCCTTTCATTCAGTCAGTAACTTCAATCATTTCTGGACGTTTTTCAATGGCAAAAATCAATGAATATTGTAAATGCACAAACAGTAATTTCTCCGCATTGCAAGGTGCAATTCTGAAATTTTTTGCTTTTTCCTGCTCCTCTTAGCATGATAAAGAAGATTCAAAGAGAGTGAGGTGCCAGCTCCTTTCATTCAGTCAGGAGCTTCAAACATTTCTGGTATATGAATAACATGTTTTTCAATGGCAAAAATCAATGAATATTGTAAATGCACAAACAGTAATTTCTCCGCATTGCAAGGTGCAATTCTGAAATTTTTTGCTTTTTCCTGCTACTCTTAGCATGATAAAGAAGATTCAAAGAGAGTGAGATGCCAGCTCCTTTCATTCAGTCAGTAGCTTCAATCATTTCTGGACGTTTTTCAATGGCAAAAATCAATGAATATTGTAAATGCACAAACAGTAATTTCTCCGCATTGCAAGGTGCAATTCTGAAATTTTTTGCTTTTTCCTGCTCCTCTTAGCATGATAAAGAAGATTCAAAGAGAGTGAGATGCCAGCTCCTTTCATTCAGTCAGTAGCTTCAATCATTTCTGGACGTTTTTCAATGGCAAAAATCAATGAATATTTTAAATGCACAAACAGTAATTTCTCCGCATTGCAATGTGCAATTCTGAAATTTTTTGCTTTTTCCTGCTCCTCTTAGCATGATAAAGAAGATTCAATGAGAGTGAGATGCCAGCTCCTTTCATTCAGTCAGTAGCTTCAAACATTTCTGGTACATGAATAACATGATGTTTTTCAATGGCAAAAATCAATGAATATTGTAAATGCACAAACAGTAATTTCTCCGCATTGCAAGGTGCAATTCTGAAATTTTTTGCTTTTTCCTGCTCCTCTTAGCATGATAAAGAAGATTCAAAGAGAGTGAGATGCCAGCTCCTTTCGTTCAGTCAGTAGCTTCAATCATTTCTGGACGTTTTTCAATGGCAAAAATCATTGAATATTATAAATGCACAAACAGTAATTTCTCCGCATTGCAAGGTGCAATTCTGAAATTTTTTACTTTTTCCTGCTCCTCTTAGCATGATAAAGAAGATTCAAAGAGTGTGAGATGCCAGCTCCTTTCATTCAGTCAGTAGCTTCAATCATTTCTGGTATATGAATAACATGATGTTTTTCAATGGCAAAAATCAATGAATATTGTAAATGCACAAACAGTAATTTCTCCGCATTGCAAGGTGCAATTCTGAAATTTTTTGCTTTTTCCTGCTCCTCTTAGCATAATAAACAAGATTCAAAGAGAGTGAGATGCCAGCTCCTTTCATTCAGTCAGTAGCTTCAATCATTTCTGGACGTTTTTCAATGGCAAAAATCATTGAATATTGTAAATGCACAATCAGTAATTTCTCCGCATTGCAAGGTGCAATTCTGAAATTTTTTACTTTTTCCTGCTCCTCTTAGCATGATAAAGAAGATTCAAAGAGAGTGAGATGCCAGCTCCTTTCATTCAGTCAGTAGCTTCAATCATTTCTGGTATATGAATAACATGATGTTTTTCAATCGCAAAAATCAATGAATATTGTAAATGCACAAACAGTAATTTCTCCGCATTGCAAGGTGCAATTCTGAAATTTTTTGCTTTTTCCTGCTCCTCTTAGCATGATAAAGAAGATTCAAAGAGAGTGAGATGCCAGCTCCTTTCATTCAGTCAGTAGCTTCAATCATTTCTGGACGTTTTTCAATGGCAAAAATCAATGAATATTGTAAATGCACAAACAGTAATTTCTCCGCATTGCAAGGTGCAATTCTGAAATTTTTTGCTTTTTCCTGCTCCTCTTAGCATGATAAAGAAGATTCAAAGAGAGTGAGATGCCAGCTCCTTTCCTTCAGTCAGTAGCTTCAATCATTTCTGGCATATGAATAACATGATGTTTTTCAATGGCAAAAATCAATGAATTCTGTAAATGCACAAACAGTAATTTCTCCGCATTGCAAGGCGCAATTCTGAAATTTTTTGCTTTTTCCTGCTCCTCTTAGCATGATAAAGAAGATTCAAAGAGAGTGAGATGCCAGCTCCTTTCATTCAGTCAGTAGCTTCAATCATTTCTGGACATTTTTCAATGGCAAAAATCAATGAATATTGTAAATGCACAAACAGTAATTTCTCCGCATTGCAAGGTGCAATTCTGAAATTTTTTGCTTTTTCCTGCTCCTCTTAGCATGATAAAGAAGATTCAAAGAGAGTGAGATGACAGCTCCTTTCATTCAGTCAGTAGCTTCAATCATTTCTGGACGTTTTTCAATGGCAAAAATCAATGAATATTGTAAATGCACAAACAGTAATTTCTCCGCATTGCAAGGTGCAATTCTGAAATTTTTTGCTTTTTCCTGCTCCTCTTAGCATGATAAAGAAGATTCAAAGAGAGTGAGATGCCAGCTCCTTTCATTCAGTCAGTAGCTTCAATCATTTCTGGACGTTTTTCAATGGCAAAAATCAATGAATATTGTAAATGCACAAACAGTAATTTCTCCGCATTGCAAGGTGCAATTCTGAAATTTTTTGCTTTTTTCCTGCTCCTCTTAGCATGATAAAGAAGATTCCAAGAGAGTAAGATGCCAGCTCCTTTCATTCAGTCAGTAGCTTCAATAATTTCTGGACGTTTTTCAATGGCAAAAATCAGTGAATATTGTAAATGCACAAACAGTAATTTCTCCGCATTGCAAGGTGCAATTCTGAAATTTTTTGCTTTTTCCTGCTCCTCTTAGCATGATAAAGAAGATTCAAAGAGAGTGAGATGCCAGCTCCTTTCCTTCAGTCAGTAGCTTCAATCATTTCTGGCATATGAATAACATGATGTTTTTCAATGGCAAAAATCAATGAATTTTGTAAATGCACAAACAGTAATTTCTCCGCATTGCAAGGCGCAATTCTGAAATTTTTTGCTTTTTCCTGCTCCTCTTAGCATGATAAAGAAGATTCAAAGAGAGTGAGATGCCAGCTCCTTTCATTCAGTCAGTAGCTTCAATCATTTCTGGACATTTTTCAATGGCAAAAATCAATGAATATTGTAAATGCACAAACAGTAATTTCTCCGCATTGCAAGGTGCAATTCTGAAATTTTTTGCTTTTTCCTGCTCCTCTTAGCATGATAAAGAAGATTCAAAGAGAGTGAGATGACAGCTCCTTTCATTCAGTCAGTAGCTTCAATCATTTCTGGACGTTTTTCAATGGCAAAAATCAATGAATATTGTAAATGCACAAACAGTAATTTCTCCGCATTGCAAGGTGCAATTCTGAAATTTTTTGCTTTTTCCTGCTCCTCTTAGCATGATAAAGAAGATTCAAAGAGAGTGAGGTGCCAGCTCCTTTCATTCAGTCAGGAGCTTCAAACATTTCTGGTATATGAATAACATGTTTTTCAATGGCAAAAATCAATGAATATTGTAAATGCACAAACAGTAATTTCTCCGCATTGCAAGGTGCAATTCTGAAATTTTTTGCTTTTTCCTGCTCCTCTTAGCATGATAAAGAAGATTCAAAGAGAGTGAGATGCCAGCTCCTTTCATTCAGTCAGTAGCTTCAATCATTTCTGGACGTTTTTCAATGGCAAAAATCAATGAATATTGTAAATGCACAAACAGTAATTTCTCCGCATTGCAAGGTGCAATTCTGAAATTTTTTGCTTTTTCCTGCTCCTCTTAGCATGATAAAGAAGATTCAAAGAGAGTGAGATGCCAGCTCCTTTCATTCAGTCAGTAGCTTCAATCATTTCTGGACGTTTTTCAATGGCAAAAATCAATGAATATTGTAAATGCACAAACAGTAATTTCTCCGCATTGCAATGTGCAATTCTGAAATTTTTTGCTTTTTCCTGCTCCTCTTAGCATGATAAAGAAGATTCAATGAGAGTGAGATGCCAGCTCCTTTCATTCAGTCAGTAGCTTCAAACATTTCTGGTACATGAATAACATGATGTTTTTCAATGGCAAAAATCAATGAATATTGTAAATGCACAAACAGTAATTTCTCCGCATTGCAAGGTGCAATTCTGAAATTTTTTGCTTTTTCCTGCTCCTCTTAGCATGATAAAGAAGATTCAAAGAGAGTGAGATGCCAGCTCCTTTCGTTCAGTCAGTAGCTTCAATCATTTCTGGACGTTTTTCAATGGCAAAAATCATTGAATATTATAAATGCACAAACAGTAATTTCTCCGCATTGCAAGGTGCAATTCTGAAATTTTTTACTTTTTCCTGCTCCTCTTAGCATGATAAAGAAGATTCAAAGAGTGTGAGATGCCAGCTCCTTTCATTCAGTCAGTAGCTTCAATCATTTCTGGTATATGAATAACATGATGTTTTTCAATGGCAAAAATCAATGAATATTGTAAATGCACAAACAGTAATTTCTCCGCATTGCAAGGTGCAATTCTGAAATTTTTTGCTTTTTCCTGCTCCTCTTAGCATGATAAACAAGATTCAAAGAGAGTGAGATGCCAGCTCCTTTCATTCAGTCAGTAGCTTCAATCATTTCTGGACGTTTTTCAATGGCAAAAATCATTGAATATTGTAAATGCACAATCAGTAATTTCTCCGCATTGCAAGGTGCAATTCTGAAATTTTTTACTTTTTCCTGCTCCTCTTAGCATGATAAAGAAGATTCAAAGAGAGTGAGATGCCAGCTCCTTTCATTCAGTCAGTAGCTTCAATCATTTCTGGTATATGAATAACATGATGTTTTTCAATCGCAAAAATCAATGAATATTGTAAATGCACAAACAGTAATTTCTCCGCATTGCAAGGTGCAATTCTGAAATTTTTTGCTTTTTCCTGCTCCTCTTAGCATGAAAAAGAAGATTCAAAGAGAGTGAGATGCCAGCTCCTTTCATTCAGTCAGTAGCTTCAATCATTTCTGGACGTTTTTCAATGGCAAAAATCAATGAATATTGTAAATGCACAAACAGTAATTTCTCCGCATTGCAAGGTGCAATTCTGAAATTTTTTGCTTTTTCCTGCTCCTCTTAGCATGATAAAGAAGATTCAAAGAGAGTGAGATGCCAGCTCCTTTCCTTCAGTCAGTAGCTTCAATCATTTCTGGCATATGAATAACATGATGTTTTTCAATGGCAAAAATCAATGAATTCTGTAAATGCACAAACAGTAATTTCTCCGCATTGCAAGGCGCAATTCTGAAATTTTTTGCTTTTTCCTGCTCCTCTTAGCATGATAAAGAAGATTCAAAGAGAGTGAGATGCCAGCTCCTTTCATTCAGTCAGTAGCTTCAATCATTTCTGGACATTTTTCAATGGCAAAAATCAATGAATATTGTAAATGCACAAACAGTAATTTCTCCGCATTGCAAGGTGCAATTCTGAAATTTTTTGCTTTTTCCTGCTCCTCTTAGCATGATAAAGAAGATTCAAAGAGAGTGAGATGACAGCTCCTTTCATTCAGTCAGTAGCTTCAATCATTTCTGGACGTTTTTCAATGGCAAAAATCAATGAATATTGTAAATGCACAAACAGTAATTTCTCCGCATTGCAATGTGCAATTCTGAAATTTTTTGCTTTTTCCTGCTCCTCTTAGCATGATAAAGAAGATTCAAAGAGAGTGAGGTGCCAGCTCCTTTCATTCAGTCAGGAGCTTCAAACATTTCTGGTTTATGAATAACATATTTTTCAATGGCAAAAATCAATGAATATTGTAAATGCACAAACAGTAATTTCTCCGCATTGCAAGGTGCAATTCTGAAATTTTTTGCTTTTTCCTGCTCCTCTTAGCATGATAAAGAAGATTCAATGAGAGTGAGATGCCAGCTCCTTTCATTCAGTCAGTAGCTTCAAACATTTCTGGTACATGAATAACATGATGTTTTTCAATGGCAAAAATCAATGAATATTGTAAATGCACAAACAGTAATTTCTCCGCATTGCAAGGTGCAATTCTGAAATTTTTTGCTTTTTCCTGCTCCTCTTAGCATGATAAAGAAGATTCAAAGAGAGTGAGATGCCAGCTCCTTTCGTTCAGTCAGTAGCTTCAATCATTTCTGGACGTTTTTCAATGGCAAAAATCATTGAATATTATAAATGCACAAACAGTAATTTCTCCGCATTGCAAGGTGCAATTCTGAAATTTTTTACTTTTTCCTGCTCCTCTTAGCATGATAAAGAAGATTCAAAGAGAGTGAGATGCCAGCTCCTTTCATTCAGTCAGTAGCTTCAATCATTTCTGGTATATGAATAACATGATGTTTTTCAATGGCAAAAATCAATGAATATTGTAAATGCACAAACAGTAATTTCTCCGCATTGCAAGGTGCAATTCTGAAATTTTTTGCTTTTTCCTGCTCCTCTTAGCATGATAAAGAAGATTCAAAGAGAGTGAGATGCCAGATCCTTTCATTCAGTCAGTAGCTTCAATCATTTCTGGACGTTTTTCAATGGCAAAAATCAATGAATATTGTAAATGCACAAACAGTAATTTCTCCGCATTGCAAGGTGCAATTCTGAAATTTTTTGCTTTTTCCTGCTCCTCTTAGCATGATAAACAAGATTCAAAGAGAGTGAGATGCCAGCTCCTTTCATTCAGTCAGTAGCTTCAATCATTTCTGGACGTTTTTCAATGGCAAAAATCATTGAATATTGTAAATGCACAATCAGTAATTTCTCCGCATTGCAAGGTGCAATTCTGAAATTTTTTACTTTTTCCTGCTCCTCTTAGCATGATAAAGAAGATTCAAAGAGAGTGAGATGCCAGCTCCTTTCATTCAGTCAGTAGCTTCAATCATTTCTGGTATATGAATAACATGATGTTTTTCAATCGCAAAAATCAATGAATATTGTAAATGCACAAACAGTAATTTCTCCGCATTGCAAGGTGCAATTCTGAAATTTTTTGCTTTTTCCTGCTCCTCTTAGCATGATAAAGAAGATTCAAAGAGAGTGAGATGCCAGCTCCTTTCATTCAGTCAGTAGCTTCAATCATTTCTGGACGTTTTTCAATGGCAAAAATCAATGAATATTGTAAATGCACAAACAGTAATTTCTCCGCATTGCAAGGTGCAATTCTGAAATTTTTTGCTTTTTCCTGCTCCTCTTAGCATGATAAAGAAGATTCAAAGAGAGTGAGATGCCAGATCCTTTCCTTCAGTCAGTAGCTTCAATCATTTCTGGTATATGAATAACATGATGTTTTTCAATGGCAAAAATCAATGAATTTTGTAAATGCACAAACAGTAATTTCTCCGCATTGCAAGGCGCAATTCTGAAATTTTTTGCTTTTTCCTGCTCCTCTTAGCATGATAAAGAAGATTCAAAGAGAGTGAGATGCCAGCTCCTTTCTTTCAGTCAGTAGCTTCAATCATTTCTGGACATTTTTCAATGGCAAAAATCAATGAATATTGTAAATGCACAAACAGTAATTTCTCCGCATTGCAAGGTGCAATTCTGAAATTTTTTGCTTTTTCCTGCTCCTCTTAGCATGATAAAGAAGATTCAAAGAGAGTGAGATGCCAGCTCCTTTCATTCAGTCAGTAGCTTCAATCATTTCTGGACGTTTTTCAATGGCAAAAATCAATGAATATTGTAAATGCACAAACAGTAATTTCTCCGCATTGCAAGGTGCAATTCTGAAATTTTTTGCTTTTTCCTGCTCCTCTTAGCATGATAAAGAAGATTCAAAGAGAGTGAGATGCCAGCTCCTTTCATTCAGTCAGTAGCTTCAATCATTTCTGGACGTTTTTCAATGGCAAAAATCAATGAATATTGTAAATGCACAAACAGTAATTTCTCCGCATTGCAAGGTGCAATTCTGAAATTTTTTGCTTTTTCCTGCTCCTCTTAGCATGATAAAGAAGATTCAAAGAGAGTGAGATGCCAGCTCCTTTCATTCAGTCAGTAGCTTCAAACATTTCTGGTATATGAATAACATGATGTTTTTCAATGGCAAAAATCAATGAATATTGTAAATGCACAAACAGTAATTTCTCCGCATTGCAAGGTGCAATTCTGAAATTTTTTGCTTTTTCCTGCTCCTCTTAGCATGATAAAGAAGATTCAAAGAGAGTGAGATGCCAGCTCCTTTCGTTCAGTCAGTAGCTTCAATCATTTCTGGACGTTTTTCAATGGCAAAAATCATTGAATATTGTAAATGCACAATCAGTAATTTCTCCGCATTGCAAGGTGCAATTCTGAAATTTTTTACTTTTTCCTGCTCCTCTTAGCATGATAAAGAAGATTCAAAGAGAGTGAGATGCCAGCTCCTTTCATTCAGTCAGTAGCTTCAATCATTTCTGGTATATGAATAACATGATGTTTTTCAATCGCAAAAATCAATGAATATTGTAAATGCACAAACAGTAATTTCTCCGCATTGCAAGGTGCAATTCTGAAATTTTTTGCTTTTTCCTGCTCCTCTTAGCATGATAAAGAAGATTCAAAGAGAGTGAGATGCCAGCTCCTTTCATTCAGTCAGTAGCTTCAATCATTTCTGGACGTTTTTCAATGGCAAAAATCAATGAATATTGTAAATGCACAAACAGTAATTTCTCCGCATTGCAAGGTGCAATTCTGAAATTTTTTGCTTTTTCCTGCTCCTCTTAGCATGATAAAGAAGATTCAAAGAGAGTGAGATGCCAGATCCTTTCCTTCAGTCAGTAGCTTCAATCATTTCTGGTATATGAATAACATGATGTTTTTCAATGGCAAAAATCAATGAATTTTGTAAATGCACAAACAGTAATTTCTCCGCATTGCAAGGCGCAATTCTGAAATTTTTTGCTTTTTCCTGCTCCTCTTAGCATGATAAAGAAGATTCAAAGAGAGTGAGATGCCAGCTCCTTTCTTTCAGTCAGTAGCTTCAATCATTTCTGGACATTTTTCAATGGCAAAAATCAATGAATATTGTAAATGCACAAACAGTAATTTCTCCGCATTGCAAGGTGCAATTCTGAAATTTTTTGCTTTTTCCTGCTCCTCTTAGCATGATAAAGAAGATTCAAAGAGAGTGAGATGCCAGCTCCTTTCATTCAGTCAGTAGCTTCAATCATTTCTGGACGTTTTTCAATGGCAAAAATCAATGAATATTGTAAATGCACAAACAGTAATTTCTCCGCATTGCAAGGTGCAATTCTGAAATTTTTTGCTTTTTCCTGCTCCTCTTAGCATGATAAAGAAGATTCAAAGAGAGTGAGATGCCAGCTCCTTTCATTCAGTCAGTAGCTTCAATCATTTCTGGACGTTTTTCAATGGCAAAAATCAATGAATATTGTAAATGCACAAACAGTAATTTCTCCGCATTGCAAGGTGCAATTCTGAAATTTTTTGCTTTTTCCTGCTCCTCTTAGCATGATAAAGAAGATTCAAAGAGAGTGAGATGCCAGCTCCTTTCATTCAGTCAGTAGCTTCAAACATTTCTGGTATATGAATAACATGATGTTTTTCAATGGCAAAAATCAATGAATATTGTAAATGCACAAACAGTAATTTCTCCGCATTGCAAGGTGCAATTCTGAAATTTTTTGCTTTTTCCTGCTCCTCTTAGCATGATAAAGAAGATTCAAAGAGAGTGAGATGCCAGCTCCTTTCGTTCAGTCAGTAGCTTCAATCATTTCTGGACGTTTTTCAATGGCAAAAATCATTGAATATTATAAATGCACAAACAGTAATTTCTCCGCATTGCAAGGTGCAATTCTGAAATTTTTTACTTTTTCCTGCTCCTCTTAGCATGATAAAGAAGATTCAAAGAGAGTGAGATGCCAGCTCCTTTCATTCAGTCAGTAGCTTCAATCATTTCTGGTATATGAATAACATGATGTTTTTCAATGGCAAAAATCAATGAATATTGTAAATGCACAAACAGTAATTTCTCCGCATTGCAAGGTGCAATTCTGAAATTTTTTGCTTTTTCCTGCTCCTCTTAGCATGATAAAGAAGATTCAAAGAGAGTGAGATGCCAGCTCCTTTCATTCAGTCAGTAGCTTCAATCATTTCTGGACGTTTTTCAATGGCAAAAATCAATGAATATTGTAAATGCACAAACAGTAATTTCTCCGCATTGCAAGGTGCAATTCTGAAATTTTTTGCTTTTTCCTGCTCCTCTTAGCATGATAAACAAGATTCAAAGAGAGTGAGATGCCAGCTCCTTTCATTCAGTCAGTAGCTTCAATCATTTCTGGACGTTTTTCAATGGCAAAAATCATTGAATATTGTAAATGCACAAACAGTAATTTCTCCGCATTGCAAGGTGCTATTCTGAAATTTTTTACTTTTTCCTGCTCCTCTTAGCATGATAAAGAAGATTCAAAGAGAGTGAGATGCCAGCTCCTTTCATTCAGTCAGTAGCTTCAATCATTTCTGGTATATGAATAACATGATGTTTTTCAATCGCAAAAATCAATGAATATTGTAAATGCACAAACAGTAATTTCTCCGCATTGCAAGGTGCAATTCTGAATTTTTTTGCTTTTTCCTGCTCCTCTTAGCATGATAAAGAAGATTCAAAGAGAGTGAGATGCCAGCTCCTTTCATTCAGTCAGTAGCTTCAATCATTTCTGGACGTTTTTCAATGGCAAAAATCAATGAATATTGTAAATGCACAAACAGTAATTTCTCCGCATTGCAAGGTGCAATTCTGAAATTTTTTGCTTTTTCCTGCTCCTCTTAGCATGATAAAGAAGATTCAAAGAGAGTGAGATGCCAGATCCTTTCCTTCAGTCAGTAGCTTCAATCATTTCTGGTATATGAATAACATGATGTTTTTCAATGGCAAAAATCAATGAATTTTGTAAATGAACAAACAGTAATTTCTCCGCATTGCAAGGCGCAATTCTGAAATTTTTTGCTTTTTCCTGCTCCTCTTAGCATGATAAAGAAGATTCAAAGAGAGTGAGATGCCAGCTCCTTTCATTCAGTCAGTAGCTTCAATCATTTCTGGACATTTTTCAATGGCAAAAATCAATGAATATTGTAAATGCACAAACAGTAATTTCTCCGCATTGCAAGGTGCAATTCTGAAATTTTTTGCTTTTTCCTGCTCCTCTTAGCATGATAAAGAAGATTCAAAGAGAGTGAGATGCCAGCTCCTTTCATTCAGTCAGTAGCTTCAATCATTTCTGGACGTTTTTCAATGGCAAAAATCAATGAATATTGTAAATGCACAAACAGTAATTTCTCCGCATTGCAAGGTGCAATTCTGAAATTTTTTGCTTTTTCCTGCTCCTCTTAGCATGATAAAGAAGATTCAAAGAGAGTGAGATGCCAGCTCCTTTCATTCAGTCAGTAGCTTCAATCATTTCTGGACGTTTTTCAATGGCAAAAATCAATGAATATTGTAAATGCACAAACAGTAATTTCTCCGCATTGCAAGGTGCAATTCTGAAATTTTTTGCTTTTTCCTGCTCCTCTTAGCATGATAAACAAGATTCAAAGAGAGTGAGATGCCAGCTCCTTTCATTCAGTCAGTAGCTTCAATCATTTCTGGACGTTTTTCAATGGCAAAAATCATTGAATATTGTAAATGCACAAACAGTAATTTCTCCGCATTGCAAGGTGCAATTCTGAAATTTTTTACTTTTTCCTGCTCCTCTTAGCATGATAAAGAAGATTCAAAGAGAGTGAGATGCCAGCTCCTTTCATTCAGTCAGTAGCTTCAATCATTTCTGGTATATGAATAACATGATGTTTTTCAATCGCAAAAATCAATGAATATTGTAAATGCACAAACAGTAATTTCTCCGCATTGCAAGGTGCAATTCTGAAATTTTTTGCTTTTTCCTGCTCCTCTTAGCATGATAAAGAAGATTCAAAGAGAGTGAGATGCCAGCTCCTTTCCTTCAGTCAGTAGCTTCAATCATTTCTGGTATATGAATAACATGATGTTTTTCAATGGCAAAAATCAATGAATTTTGTAAATGCACAAACAGTAATTTCTCCGCATTGCAAGGCGCAATTCTGAAATTTTTTGCTTTTTCCTGCTCCTCTTAGCATGATAAAGAAGATTCAAAGAGAGTGAGATGCCAGCTCCTTTCATTCAGTCAGTAGCTACAATCATTTCTGGACGTTTTTCAATGGCAAAAATCAATGAATATTGTAAATGCACAAACAGTAATTTCTCCGCATTGCAAGGTGCAATTCTGAAATTTTTTGCTTTTTCTTGCTCCTCTTAGCATGATAAAGAAGATTCAAAGAGAGTGAGGTGCCAGCTCCTTTCATTCAGTCAGGAGCTTCAAACATTTCTGGTATATGAATAACATGTTTTTCAATGGCAAAAATCAATGAATATTGTAAATGCACAAACAGTAATTTCTCCGCATTGCAAGGTGCAATTCTGAAATTTTTTGCTTTTTCCTGCTCCTCTTAGCATGATAAAGAAGATTCAAAGAGAGTGAGATGCCAGCTCCTTTCATTCAGTCAGTAGCTTCAATCATTTCTGGACGTTTTTCAATGGCAAAAATCAATGAATATTGTAAATGCACAAACTGTAATTTCTCCGCATTGCAAGGTGCAATTCTGAAATTTTTTGCTTTTTCCTGCTCCTCTTAGCATGATAAAGAAGATTCAAAGAGAGTGAGATGCCAGCTCCTTTCATTCAGTCAGTAGCTTCAATCATTTCTGGACGTTTTTCAATGGCAAAAATCAATGAATATTGTAAATGCACAAACTGTAATTTGTCCGCATTGCAAGGTGCAATTCTGAAATTTTTTGCTTTTTCCTGCTCCTCTTAGCATGATAAAGAAGATTCAAAGAGAGTGAAATGCCAGCTCCTTTCATTCAGTCAGTAGCTTCAATCATTTCTGGACGTTTTTCAATTGCAAAAATCAATGAATATTGTAAATGCACAAACAGTAATTTCTCCGCATTGCAAGGTGCAATTCTGAAATTTTTTGCTTTTTCCTGCTCCTCTTAGCATGGTAAAGAAGATTCAAAGAGAGTGAGATGCCAGCTCCTTTCCTTCAGTCAGTAGCTTCAATCATTTCTGGTATATGAATAACATGATGTTTTTCAATGGCAAAAATCAATGAATTTTGTAAATGCACAAACAGTAATTTCTCCGCATTGCAAGGCGCAATTCTGAAATTTTTTGCTTTTTCCTGCTCCTCTTAGCATGATAAAGAAGATTCAAAGAGAGTGAGATGCCAGCTCCTTTCATTCAGTCAGTAGCTTCAATCATTTCTGGACATTTTTCAATGGCAAAAATCAATGAATATTGTAAATGCACAAACAGTAATTTCTCCGCATTGCAAGGTGCAATTCTGAAATTTTTTGCTTTTTCCTGCTCCTCTTAGCATGATAAAGAAGATTCAAAGAGAGTGAGATGCCAGCTCCTTTCATTCAGTCAGTAGCTTCAATCATTTCTGGACGTTTTTCAATGGCAAAAATCAATGAATATTGTAAATGCACAAACAGTAATTTCTCCGCATTGCAAGGTGCAATTCTGAAATTTTTTGCTTTTTCCTGCTCCTCTTAGCATGATAAAGAAGATTCAAAGAGAGTGAGGTGCCAGCTCCTTTCATTCAGTCAGGAGCTTCAAACATTTCTGGTATATGAATAACATGTTTTTCAATGGCAAAAATCAATGAATATTGTAAATGCACAAACAGTAAATTCTCCGCATTGCAAGGTGCAATTCTGAAATTTTTTGCTTTTTCCTGCTCCTCTTAGCATGATAAAGAAGATTCAAAGAGAGTCAGATGCCAGCTCCTTTCATTCAGTCAGTAGCTTCAATCATTTCTGGACGTTTTTCAATGGCAAAAATCAATGAATATTGTAAATGCACAAACCGTAATTTCTCCGCATTGCAAGCTGCAATTCTGAAATTTTTTGCTTTTTCCTGCTCCTCTTAGCATGATAAAGAAGATTCAAAGAGAGTGAGATGCCAGCTCCTTTCATTCAGTCAGTAGCTTCAATCATTTCTGGACGTTTTTCAATGGCAAAAATCAACGAATATTGTAAATGCACAAACAGTAATTTCTCCGCATTGCAAGGTGCAATTCTGAAATTTTTTGCTTTTTCCTGCTCCTCTTAGCATGATAAAGAAGATTCAAAGAGAGTGAGATGCCAGCTCCTTTCATTCAGTCAGTAGCTTCAATCATTTCTGGACGTTTTTCAATGGCAAAAATCAATGAATATTATAAATGCACAAACTGTAATTTCTCCGCATTGCAAGGTGCAATTCTGAAATTTTTTGCTTTTTCCTGCTCCTCTTAGCATGGTAAAGAAGATTCAAAGAGAGTGAGATGCCAGCTACTTTCATTCAGTCAGTAGCTTCAATCATTTCTGGACGTTTTTCAAAGGCAAAAATCAATGAATATTGTAAATGCACAAACAGTAATTTCTCCGCATTGCAAGGTGCAATTCTGAAATTTTTTGCTTTTTCCTGCTCCTCTTAGCATGATAAAGAAGATTCAAAGAGAGTGAGATGCCAGCTCCTTTCATTCAGTCAGTACCTTCAATCATTTCTGGACATTTTTCAATGGCAAAAATCAATGAATATTGTAAATGCACAAACAGTAATTTCTCCGCATTGCAAGGTGCAATTCTGAAATTTTTTGCTTTTTCCTGCTCCTCTTAGCATGATAAAGAAGATTCAAAGAGAGTGAGATGCCAGCTCCTTTCATTCAGTCAGTAGCTTCAAACATTTCTGGTATATGAATAACATGATGTTTTTCAATGGCAAAAATCAATGAATATTGTAAATGCACAAACAGTAATTTCTCCGCATTGCAAGGTGCAAGTCTGAAATTTTTTGCTTTTTTCTGCTCCTCTTAGCATGATAAAGAAGATTCAAAGAGAGTGAGATGCCAGCTCCTTTCATTCAGTCAGTAGCTTCAAACATTTCTGGTATATGAATAACATGATGTTTTTCAATGGCAAAAATCAATGAATATTGTAAATGCACAAACAGTAATTTCTCCGCATTGCAAGGTGCAAGTCTGAAATTTTTTGCTTTTTCCTGCTCCTCTTAGCATGATAAAGAAGATTCAAAGAGAGTGAGATGCCAGCTACTTTCATTCAGTCAGTAGCTTCAATCATTTCTGGACGTTTTTCAATGGTAAAAATCAATGAATATTGTAAATGCACAAACAGTAATTTCTCCACATTGCAAGGTGCAATTCTGAAATTTTTTGCTTTTTCCTGCTCCTCTTAGCATGATAAAGAAGATTCAAAGAGAGTGAGATGCCAGCTCCTTTCATTCAGTCAGTAGCTTCAAACATTTCTGGTATATGAATAACATGATGTTTTTCAATGGCAAAAATCAATGAATATTGTAAATGCACAAACAGTAATTTCTCCGCATTGCAAGGTGCAATTCTGAAATTTTTTGCTTTTTCCTGCTCCTCTTAGCATGATAAAGAAGATTCAAAGAGAGTGAGATGCCAGCTCCTTTCATTCAGTCAGTACCTTCAATCATTTCTGGACGTTTTTCAATGGCAAAAATCAATGAATATTGTAAATGCACAAACAGTAATTTCTCCGCATTGCAAGGTGCAATTCTGAAATTTTTTGCTTTTTCCCCCTCCTCTTAGCATGATAAAGAAGATTCAAAGAGATTGAGGTGCCAGCTCCTTTCATTCAGTCAGTAGCTTCAAACATTTCTGGTATATGAATAACATGTTTTTCAATGGCAAAAATCAATGAATATTGTAAATGCACAAACAGTAATTTCTCCGCATTGCAAGGTGCAATTCTGAAATTTTTTGCTTTTTCCTGCTCCTCTTAGCATGATAAAGAAGATTCAAAGAGAGTGAGATGCCAGCTCCTTTCATTCAGTCAGTAGCTTCAATCATTTCTGGACGTTTTTCAATGGCAAAAATCAATGAATATTGTAAATGCACAAACAGTAATTTCTCCGCATTGCAAGGTGCAATTCTGAAATTTTTTGCTTTTTCCTGCTCCTCTTAGCATGATAAAGAAGATTCAAAGAGAGTGAGATGCCAGCTCCTTTCATTCAGTCAGTAGCTTCAATCATTTCTGGACGTTTTTCAATGGCAAAAATCAATGAATATTGTAAATGCACAAACAGTAATTTCTCCGCATTGCAAGGTGCAATTCTGAAATTTTTTGCTTTTTCCTGCTCCTCTTAGCATGATAAAGAAGATTCAAAGAGAGTGAGATGCCAGCTCCTTTTATTCAGTCAGTAGCTTCAATCATTTCTGGACGTTTTTCAATGGCAAAAATCAATGAATATTGTAAATGCACAAACAGTAATTTCTCCGCATTGCAATGTGCAATTCTGAAATTTTTTGCTTTTTCCTGCTCCTCTTAGCATGATAAAGAAGATTCAAAGAGAGTGAGATGCCAGCTCCTTTCATTCAGTCAGTAGCTTCAAACATTTCTGGTATATGAATTACATGATGTTTTTCAATGGCAAAAATCAATGAATATTGTAAATGCACAAACAGTAATTTCTCCGCATTGCAAGGTGCAATTCTGAAATTTTTTGCTTTTTCCTGCTCCTCTTAGCATGATAAAGAAGATTCAAAGAGAGTGAGATGCCAGCTCCTTTCGTTCAGTCAGTAGCTTCAATCATTTCTGGACGTTTTTCAATGGCAAAAATCATTGAATATTATAAATGCACAAACAGTAATTTCTCCGCATTGCAAGGTGCAATTCTGAAATTTTTTACTTTTTCCTGCTCCTCTTAGCATGATAAAGAAGATTCAAAGAGAGTGAGATGCCAGCTCCTTTCATTCAGTCAGTAGCTTCAATCATTTCTGGTATATGAATAACATGATGTTTTTCAATGGCAAAAATCAATGAATATTGTAAATGCACAAACAGTAATTTCTCCGCATTGCAAGGTGCAATTCTGAAATTTTTTGCTTTTTCCTGCTCCTCTTAGCATGATAAAGAAGATTCAAAGAGAGTGAGATGCCAGCTCCTTTCATTCAGTCAGTAGCTTCAATCATTTCTGGACGTTTTTCAATGGCAAAAATCAATGAATATTGTAAATGCACAAACAGTAATTTCTCCGCATTGCAAGGTGCAATTCTGAAATTTTTTGCTTTTTCCTGCTCCTCTTAGCATGATAAACAAGATTCAAAGAGAGTGAGATGCCAGCTCCTTTCATTCAGTCAGTAGCTTCAATCATTTCTGGACGTTTTTCAATGGCAAAAATCATTGAATATTGTAAATGCACAAACAGTAATTTCTCCGCATTGCAAGGTGCAATTCTGAAATTTTTTACTTTTTCCTGCTCCTCTTAGCATGATAAAGAAGATTCAAAGAGAGTGAGATGCCAGCTCCTTTCATTCAGTCAGTAGCTTCAATCATTTCTGGTATATGAATAACATGATGTTTTTCAATCGCAAAAATCAATGAATATTGTAAATGCACAAACAGTAATTTCTCCGCATTGCAAGGTGCAATTCTGAAATTTTTTGCTTTTTCCTGCTCCTCTTAGCATGATAAAGAAGATTCAAAGAGAGTGAGATGTCAGCTCCTTTCATTCAGTCAGTAGCTTCAATCATTTCTGGACGTTTTTCAATGGCAAAAATCAATGAATATTGTAAATGCACAAACAGTAATTTCTCCGCATTGCAAGGTGCAATTCTGAAATTTTTTGCTTTTTCCTGCTCCTCTTAGCATGATAAAGAAGATTCAAAGAGAGTGAGATGCCAGATCCTTTCCTTCAGTCAGTAGCTTCAATCATTTCTGGTATATGAATAACATGATGTTTTTCAATGGCAAAAATCAATGAATTTTGTAAATGCACAAACAGTAATTTCTCCGCATTGCAAGGCGCAATTCTGAAATTTTTTGCTTTTTCCTGCTCCTCTTAGCATGATAAAGAAGATTCAAAGAGAGTGAGATGCCAGCTCCTTTCATTCAGTCAGTAGCTTCAATCATTTCTGGACATTTTTCAATGGCAAAAATCAATGAATATTGTAAATGCACAAACAGTAATTTCTCCGCATTGCAAGGTGCAATTCTGAAATTTTTTGCTTTTTCCTGCTCCTCTTAGCATGATAAAGAAGATTCAAAGAGAGTGAGATGCCAGATCCTTTCCTTCAGTCAGTAGCTTCAATCATTTCTGGTATATGAATAACATGATGTTTTTCAATGGCAAAAATCAATGAATTTTGTAAATGCACAAACAGTAATTTCTCCGCATTGCAAGGCGCAATTCTGAAATTTTTTGCTTTTTCCTGCTCCTCTTAGCATGATAAAGAAGATTCAAAGAGAGTGAGATGCCAGCTCCTTTCATTCAGTCAGTAGCTTCAATCATTTCTGGACATTTTTCAATGGCAAAAATCAATGAATATTGTAAATGCACAAACAGTAATTTCTCCACATTGCAACGTGCAATTCTGAAATTTTTTGCTTTTTCCTGCTCCTCTTAGCATGATAAAGAAGATTCAAAGAGATTGAGATGCCAGCTCCTTTCATTCAGTCAGTATCTTCAAACATTTCTGGTATATTAATAACATTATGTTTTTCAATGGCAAAAATCAATGAATATTGTAAATGCACAAACAGTAATTTCTCCGCATTGCAAGGTGCAATTCTGAAATTTTTTGCTTTTTCCTGCTCCTCTTAGCATGATAAAGAAGATTCAAAGAGAGTGAGATGCCAGCTCCTTTCATTCAGTCAGTAGCTTCAAACATTTCTGGTATATGAATAACATGATGTTTTTCAATGGCAAAAATCAATGAATATTGTAAATGCACAAACAGTAATTTCTCCGCATTGCAAGGTGCAAGTCTGAAATTTTTTGCTTTTTCCTGCTCCTCTTAGCATGATAAAGAAGATTCAAAGAGAGTGAGATGCCAGCTACTTTCATTCAGTCAGTAGCTTCAATCATTTCTGGACGTTTTTCAATGGTAAAAATCAATGAATATTGTAAATGCACAAACAGTAATTTCTCCACATTGCAAGGTGCAATTCTGAAATTTTTTGCTTTTTCCTGCTCCTCTTAGCATGATAAAGAAGATTCAAAGAGAGTGAGATGCCAGCTCCTTTCATTCAGTCAGTAGCTTCAAACATTTCTGGTATATGAATAACATGATGTTTTTCAATGGCAAAAATCAATGAATATTGTAAATGCACAAACAGTAATTTCTCCGCATTGCAAGGTGCAATTCTGAAATTTTTTGCTTTTTCCTGCTCCTCTTAGCATGATAAAGAAGATTCAAAGAGAGTGAGATGCCAGCTCCTTTCGTTCAGTCAGTAGCTTCAATCATTTCTGTACGTTTTTCAATGGCAAAAATCATTGAATATTATAAATGCACAAACAGTAATTTCTCCGCATTGCAAGGTGCAATTCTGAAATTTTTTACTTTTTCCTGCTCCTCTTAGCATGATAAAGAAGATTCAAAGAGATTGAGATGCCAGCTCCTTTCATTCAGTCAGTAGCTTCAATCATTTCTGGTATATGAATAACATGATGTTTTTCAATGGCAAAAATCAATGAATATTGTAAATGCACAAACAGTAATTTCTCCGCATTGCAAGGTGCAATTCTGAAATTTTTTGCTTTTTCCTGCTCCTCTTAGCATGATAAAGAAGATTCAAAGAGAGTGAGATGCCAGCTCCTTTCATTCAGTCAGTAGCTTCAATCATTTCTGGACGTTTTTCAATGGCAAAAATCAATGAATATTGTAAATGCACAAACAGTAATTTCTCCGCATTGCAAGGTGCAATTCTGAAATTTTTTGCTTTTTCCTGCTCCTCTTAGCATGATAAACAAGATTCAAAGAGAGTGAGATGCCAGCTCCTTTCATTCAGTCAGTAGCTTCAATCATTTCTGGACGTTTTTCAATGGCAAAAATCATTGAATATTGTAAATGCACAAACAGTAATTTCTCCGCATTGCAAGGTGCAATTCTGAAATTTTTTACTTTTTCCTGCTCCTCTTAGCATGATAAAGAAGATTCAAAGAGAGTGAGATGCCAGCTCCTTTCATTCAGTCAGTAGCTTCAATCATTTCTGGTATATGAATAACATGATGTTTTTCAATCGCAAAAATCAATGAATATTGTAAATGCACAAACAGTAATTTCTCCGCATTGCAAGGTGCAATTCTGAAATTTTTTGCTTTTTCCTGCTCCTCTTAGCATGATAAAGAAGATTCAAAGAGAGTGAGATGCCAGCTCCTTTCATTCAGTCAGTAGCTTCAATCATTTCTGGACGTTTTTCAATGGCAAAAATCAATGAATATTGTAAATGCACAAACAGTAATTTCTCCGCATTGCAAGGTGCAATTCTGAAATTTTTTGCTTTTTCCTGCTCCTCTTAGCATGATAAAGAAGATTCAAAGAGAGTGAGATGCCAGATCCTTTCCTTCAGTCAGTAGCTTCAATCATTTCTGGTATATGAATAACATGATGTTTTTCAATGGCAAAAATCAATGAATTTTGTAAATGCACAAACAGTAATTTCTCCGCATTGCAAGGCGCAATTCTGAAATTTTTTGCTTTTTCCTGCTCCTCTTAGCATGATAAAGAAGATTCAAAGAGAGTGAGATGCCAGCTCCTTTCATTCAGTCAGTAGCTTCAATCATTTCTGGACATTTTTCAATGGCAAAAATCAATGAATATTGTAAATGCACAAACAGTAATTTCTCCGCATTGCAAGGTGCAATTCTGAAATTTTTTGCTTTTTCCTGCTCCTCTTAGCATGATAAAGAAGATTCCAAGAGAGTGAGATGCCAGCTCCTTTCATTCAGTCAGTAGCTTCAATCATTTCTGGACGTTTTTCAATGGCAAAAATCAATGAATATTGTAAATGCACAAACAGTAATTTCTCCGCATTGCAAGGTGCAATTCTGAAATTTTTTGCTTTTTCCTGCTCCTCTTAGCATGATAAAGAAGATTCAAAGAGAGTGAGATGCCAGCTCCTTTCATTCAGTCAGTACCTTCAATCATTTCTGGATGTTTTTCAATGGCAAAAATCAATGAATATTGTAAATGCACAAACAGTAATTTCTCCGCATTGCAAGGTGCAATTCTGAAATTTTTTGCTTTTTCCTGCTCCTCTTAGCATGATAAAGAAGATTCAAAGAGAATGAGATGCCAGCTCCTTTCATTCAGTCAGTAGCTTCAATCATTTCTGGACGTTTTTCAATGGCAAAAATCAATGAATATTGTAAATGCACAAACTGTAATTTCTCCGCATTGCAAGGTGCAATTCTGAAATTTTTTGCTTTTTCCTGCTCCTCTTAGCATGATAAAGAAGATTCAAAGAGAGTGAGATGCCAGCTCCTTTCATTCAGTCAGTAGCTTCAATCATTTCTGGTATATGAATAACATGATGTTTTTCAATAGCAAAAATCAATGAATATTGTAAATGCACAAACAGTAATGTCTCCGCATTGCAAGGTGCAATTCTGAAATTTTTTGCTTTTTCCTGCTCCTCTTAGCATGATAAAGAAGATTCAAAGAGAGTGAGATGCCAGCTCCTTTCATTCAGTCAGTAGCTTCAATCATTTCTGGACGTTTTTCAATGGCAAAAATCAATGAATATTGTAAATGCACAAACAGTAATTTCTCCGCATTGCAAGGTGCAATTCTGAAATTTTTTGCCTTTTCCTGCTCTTCTTAGCATGATAAACAAGATTCAAAGAGAGTGAGATGCCAGCTCCTTTCATTCAGTCAGTAGCTTCAATCATTTCTGGACGTTTTTCAATGGCAAAAATCATTGAATATTGTAAATGCACAAACAGTAATTTCTCCGCATTGCAAGGTGCAATTCTGAAATTTTTTACTTTTTCCAGCTCCTCTTAGCATGATAAAGAAGATTCAAAGAGAGTGAGATGCCAGCTCCTTTCATTCAGTCAGTAGCTTCAATCATTTCTGGTATATGAATAACATGATGTTTTTCAATGGCAAAAATCAATGAATATTGTAAATGCACAAACAGTAATTTCTCCGCATTGCAAGGTGCAATTCTGAAATTTTTTGCTTTTTCCTGCTCCTCTTAGCATGATAAAGAAGATTCAAAGAGAGTGAGATGCCAGCTCCTTTCCTTCAGTCAGTAGCTTCAATCATTTCTGGTATATGAATAACATGATGTTTTTCAATGGCAAAAATCAATGAATTTTGTAAATGCACAAACAGTAATTTCTCCGCATTGCAAGGCGCAATTCTGAAATTTTTTGCTTTTTCCTGCTCCTCTTAGCATGATAAAGAAGATTCAAAGAGAGTGAGATGCCAGCTCCTTTCATTCAGTCAGTAGCTTCAATCATTTCTGGACATTTTTCAATGGCAAAAATCAATGAATATTGTAAATGCACAAACAGTAATTTCTCCGCATTGCAAGGTGCAATTCTGAAATTTTTTGCTTTTTCCTGCTCCTCTTAGCATGATAAAGAAGATTCAAAGAGAGTGAGATGCCAGCTCCTTTCATTCAGTCAGTAGCTACAATCATTTCTGGACGTTTTTCAATGGCAAAAATCAATGAATATTGTAAATGCACAAACAGTAATTTCTCCGCATTGCAAGGTGCAATTCTGAAATTTTTCGCTTTTTCCTGCTCCTCTTAGCATGATAAAGAAGATTCAAAGAGAGTGAGGTGCCAGCTCCTTTCATTCAGTCAGGAGCTTCAAACATTTCTGGTATATGAATAACATGTTTTTCAATGGCAAAAATCAATGAATATTGTAAATGCACAAACAGTAATTTCTCCGCATTGCAAGGTGCAATTCTGAAATTTTTTGCTTTTTCCTGCTCCTCTTAGCATGATAAAGAAGATTCAAAGAGAGTGAGATGCCAGCTCCTTTCATTCAGTCAGTAGCTTCAATCATTTCTGGACGTTTTTCAATGGCAAAAATCAATGAATATTGTAAATGCACAAACTGTAATTTCTCCGCATTGCAAGGTGCAATTCTGAAATTTTTTGCTTTTTCCTGCTCCTCTTAGCATGATAAAGAAGATTCAAAGAGAGTGAGATGCCAGCTCCTTTCATTCAGTCAGTAGCTTCAATCATTTCTGGACGTTTTTCAATGGCAAAAATCAATGAATATTGTAAATGCACAAACAGTAATTTCTCCGCATTGCAAGGTGCAATTCTGAAATTTTTTGCTTTTTCCTGCTCCTCTTAGCATGATAAAGAAGATTCAAAGAGAGTGAGATGCCAGCTCCTTTCCTTCAGTCAGTAGCTTCAATCATTTCTGGTATATGAATAACATGATGTTTTTCAATGGCAAAAATCAATGAATTTTGTAAATGCACAAACAGTAATTTCTCCGCATTGCAAGGCGCAATTCTGAAATTTTTTGCTTTTTCCTGCTCCTCTTAGCATGATAAAGAAGATTCAAAGAGAGTGAGATGCCAGCTCCTTTCATTCAGTCAGTAGCTTCAATCATTTCTAGACATTTTTCAATGGCAAAAATCAATGAATATTGTAAATGCACAAACAGTAATTTCTCCGCATTGCAAGGTGCAATTCTGAAATTTTTTGCTTTTTCCTGCTCCTCTTAGCATGATAAAGAAGATTCAAAGAGAGTGAGATGCCAGCTCCTTTCATTCAGTCAGTAGCTTCAATCATTTCTGGACGTTTTTCAATGGCAAAAATCAATGAATATTGTAAATGCACAAACAGTAATTTCTCCGCATTGCAAGGTGCAATTCTGAAATTTTTTGCTTTTTCCTGCTCCTCTTAGCATGATAAAGAAGATTCAAAGAGAGTGAGGTGCCAGCTCCTTTCATTCAGTCAGTAGCTTCAATCATTTCTGGTATATGAATAACATGATGTTTTTCAATCGCAAAAATCAATGAATATTGTAAATGCACAAACAGTAATTTCTCCGCATTGCAAGGTGCAATTCTGAAATTTTTTGCTTTTTCCTGCTCCTCTTAGCATGATAAAGAAGATTCAAAGAGAGTGAGATGCCAGCTCCTTTCATTCAGTCAGTAGCTTCAATCATTTCTGGACGTTTTTCAATGGCAAAAATCAATGAATATTGTAAATGCACAAACAGTAATTTCTCCGCATTGCAAGGTGCAATTCTGAAATTTTTTGCTTTTTCCTGCTCCTCTTAGCATGATAAAGAAGATTCAAAGAGAGTGAGATGCCAGATCCTTTCCTTCAGTCAGTAGCTTCAATCATTTCTGGTATATGAATAACATGATGTTTTTCAATGGCAAAAATCAATGAATTTTGTAAATGCACAAACAGTAATTTCTCCGCATTGCAAGGCGCAATTCTGAAATTTTTTGCTTTTTCCTGCTCCTCTTAGCATGATAAAGAAGATTCAAAGAGAGTGAGATGCCAGCTCCTTTCATTCAGTCAGTAGCTTCAATCATTTCTGGACATTTTTCAATGGCAAAAATCAATGAATATTGTAAATGCACAAACAGTAATTTCTCCGCATTGCAAGGTGCAATTCTGAAATTTTTTGCTTTTTCCTGCTCCTCTTAGCATGATAAAGAAGATTCCAAGAGAGTGAGATGCCAGCTCCTTTCATTCAGTCAGTAGCTTCAATCATTTCTGGACGTTTTTCAATGGCAAAAATCAATGAATATTGTAAATGCACAAACAGTAATTTCTCCGCATTGCAAGGTGCAATTCTGAAATTTTTTGCTTTTTCCTGCTCCTCTTAGCATGATAAAGAAGATTCAAAGAGAGTGAGATGCCAGCTCCTTTCATTCAGTCAGTACCTTCAATCATTTCTGGATGTTTTTCAATGGCAAAAATCAATGAATATTGTAAATGCACAAACAGTAATTTCTCCGCATTGCAAGGTGCAATTCTGAAATTTTTTGCTTTTTCCTGCTCCTCTTAGCATGATAAAGAAGATTCAAAGAGAATGAGATGCCAGCTCCTTTCATTCAGTCAGTAGCTTCAATCATTTCTGGACGTTTTTCAATGGCAAAAATCAATGAATATTGTAAATGCACAAACTGTAATTTCTCCGCATTGCAAGGTGCAATTCTGAAATTTTTTGCTTTTTCCTGCTCCTCTTAGCATGATAAAGAAGATTCAAAGAGAGTGAGATGCCAGCTCCTTTCATTCAGTCAGTAGCTTCAATCATTTCTGGTATATGAATAACATGATGTTTTTCAATAGCAAAAATCAATGAATATTGTAAATGCACAAACAGTAATGTCTCCGCATTGCAAGGTGCAATTCTGAAATTTTTTGCTTTTTCCTGCTCCTCTTAGCATGATAAAGAAGATTCAAAGAGAGTGAGATGCCAGCTCCTTTCATTCAGTCAGTAGCTTCAATCATTTCTGGACGTTTTTCAATGGCAAAAATCAATGAATATTGTAAATGCACAAACAGTAATTTCTCCGCATTGCAAGGTGCAATTCTGAAATTTTTTGCCTTTTCCTGCTCTTCTTAGCATGATAAACAAGATTCAAAGAGAGTGAGATGCCAGCTCCTTTCATTCAGTCAGTAGCTTCAATCATTTCTGGACGTTTTTCAATGGCAAAAATCATTGAATATTGTAAATGCACAAACAGTAATTTCTCCGCATTGCAAGGTGCAATTCTGAAATTTTTTACTTTTTCCTGCTCCTCTTAGCATGATAAAGAAGATTCAAAGAGAGTGAGATGCCAGCTCCTTTCATTCAGTCAGTAGCTTCAATCATTTCTGGTATATGAATAACATGATGTTTTTCAATGGCAAAAATCAATGAATATTGTAAATGCACAAACAGTAATTTCTCCGCATTGCAAGGTGCAATTCTGAAATTTTTTGCTTTTTCCTGCTCCTCTTAGCATGATAAAGAAGATTCAAAGAGAGTGAGATGCCAGCTCCTTTCCTTCAGTCAGTAGCTTCAATCATTTCTGGTATATGAATAACATGATGTTTTTCAATGGCAAAAATCAATGAATTTTGTAAATGCACAAACAGTAATTTCTCCGCATTGCAAGGCGCAATTCTGAAATTTTTTGCTTTTTCCTGCTCCTCTTAGCATGATAAAGAAGATTCAAAGAGAGTGAGATGCCAGCTCCTTTCATTCAGTCAGTAGCTTCAATCATTTCTGGACATTTTTCAATGGCAAAAATCAATGAATATTGTAAATGCACAAACAGTAATTTCTCCGCATTGCAAGGTGCAATTCTGAAATTTTTTGCTTTTTCCTGCTCCTCTTAGCATGATAAAGAAGATTCAAAGAGAGTGAGATGCCAGCTCCTTTCATTCAGTCAGTAGCTACAATCATTTCTGGACGTTTTTCAATGGCAAAAATCAATGAATATTGTAAATGCACAAACAGTAATTTCTCCGCATTGCAAGGTGCAATTCTGAAATTTTTCGCTTTTTCCTGCTCCTCTTAGCATGATAAAGAAGATTCAAAGAGAGTGAGGTGCCAGCTCCTTTCATTCAGTCAGGAGCTTCAAACATTTCTGGTATATGAATAACATGTTTTTCAATGGCAAAAATCAATGAATATTGTAAATGCACAAACAGTAATTTCTCCGCATTGCAAGGTGCAATTCTGAAATTTTTTGCTTTTTCCTGCTCCTCTTAGCATGATAAAGAAGATTCAAAGAGAGTGAGATGCCAGCTCCTTTCATTCAGTCAGTAGCTTCAATCATTTCTGGACGTTTTTCAATGGCAAAAATCAATGAATATTGTAAATGCACAAACTGTAATTTCTCCGCATTGCAAGGTGCAATTCTGAAATTTTTTGCTTTTTCCTGCTCCTCTTAGCATGATAAAGAAGATTCAAAGAGAGTGAGATGCCAGCTCCTTTCATTCAGTCAGTAGCTTCAATCATTTCTGGACGTTTTTCAATGGCAAAAATCAATGAATATTGTAAATGCACAAACAGTAATTTCTCCGCATTGCAAGGTGCAATTCTGAAATTTTTTGCTTTTTCCTGCTCCTCTTAGCATGATAAAGAAGATTCAAAGAGAGTGAGATGCCAGCTCCTTTCCTTCAGTCAGTAGCTTCAATCATTTCTGGTATATGAATAACATGATGTTTTTCAATGGCAAAAATCAATGAATTTTGTAAATGCACAAACAGTAATTTCTCCGCATTGCAAGGCGCAATTCTGAAATTTTTTGCTTTTTCCTGCTCCTCTTAGCATGATAAAGAAGATTCAAAGAGAGTGAGATGCCAGCTCCTTTCATTCAGTCAGTAGCTTCAATCATTTCTAGACATTTTTCAATGGCAAAAATCAATGAATATTGTAAATGCACAAACAGTAATTTCTCCGCATTGCAAGGTGCAATTCTGAAATTTTTTGCTTTTTCCTGCTCCTCTTAGCATGATAAAGAAGATTCAAAGAGAGTGAGATGCCAGCTCCTTTCATTCAGTCAGTAGCTTCAATCATTTCTGGACGTTTTTCAATGGCAAAAATCAATGAATATTGTAAATGCACAAACAGTAATTTCTCCGCATTGCAAGGTGCAATTCTGAAATTTTTTGCTTTTTCCTGCTCCTCTTAGCATGATAAAGAAGATTCAAAGAGAGTGAGGTGCCAGCTCCTTTCATTCAGTCAGGAGCTTCAAACATTTCTGGTATATGAATAACATGTTTTTCAATGGCAAAAATCAATGAATATTGTAAATGCACAAACAGTAAATTCTCCGCATTGCAAGGTGCAATTCTGAAATTTTTTGCTTTTTCCTGCTCCTCTTAGAATGATAAAGAAGATTGAAAGAGAGTGAGATGCCAGCTCCTTTCATTCAGTCAGTAGCTTCAATCATTTCTGGACGTTTTTCAATGGCAAAAATCAATGAATATTGTAAATGCACAAACTGTAATTTCTCCGCATTGCAAGCTGCAATTCTGAAATTTTTTGCTTTTTCCTGCTCCTCTTAGCATGATAAAGAAGATTCAAAGAGAGTGAGATGCAAGCTCCTTTCATTCAGTCAGTAGCTTCAATCATTTCTGGACGTTTTTCAATGGCAAAAATCAACGAATATTGTAAATGCACAAACAGTAATTTCTCCGCATTGCAAGGTGCAATTCTGAAATTTTTTGCTTTTTCCTGCTCCTCTTAGCATGATAAAGAAGATTCAAAGAGAGTGAGATGCCAGCTCCTTTCATTCAGTCAGTAGCTTCAATCATTTCTGGACGTTTTTCAATGGCAAAAATCAATGAATATTGTAAATGCACAAACTGTAATTTCTCCGCATTGCAAGGTGCAATTCTGAAATTTTTTGCTTTTTCCTGCTCCTCTTAGCATGATAAAGAAGATTCAAAGAGAGTGAGATGCCAGCTCCTTTCATTCAGTCAGTAGCTTCAATCATTTCTGGACGTTTTTCAATGGCAAAAATCAATGAATATTGTAAATGCACAAACAGTAATTTCTCCGCATTGCAAGGTGCAATTCTGAAATTTTTTGCTTTTTCCTGCTCCTCTTAGCATGATAAAGAAGATTCAAAGAGAGTGAGATGCCAGCTCCTTTCCTTCAGTCAGTAGCTTCAATCATTTCTGGTATATGAATAACATGATGTTTTTCAATGGCAAAAATCAATGAATTTTGTAAATGCACAAACAGTAATTTCTCCGCATTGCAAGGCGCAATTCTGAAATTTTTTGCTTTTTCCTGCTCCTCTTAGCATGATAAAGAAGATTCAAAGAGAGTGAGATGCCAGCTCCTTTCATTCAGTCAGTAGCTTCAATCATTTCTAGACATTTTTCAATGGCAAAAATCAATGAATATTGTAAATGCACAAACAGTAATTTCTCCGCATTGCAAGGTGCAATTCTGAAATTTTTTTGCTTTTTCCTGCTCCTCTTAGCATGATAAAGAAGATTCAAAGAGAGTGAGATGCCAGCTCCTTTCATTCAGTCAGTAGCTTCAATCATTTCTGGACGTTTTTCAATGGCAAAAATCAATGAATATTGTAAATGCACAAACAGTAATTTCTCCGCATTGCAAGGTGCAATTCTGAAATTTTTTGCTTTTTCCTGCTCCTCTTAGCATGATAAAGAAGATTCAAAGAGAGTGAGGTGCCAGCTCCTTTCATTCAGTCAGGAGCTTCAAACATTTCTGGTATATGAATAACATGTTTTTCAATGGCAAAAATCAATGAATATTGTAAATGCACAAACAGTAAATTCTCCGCATTGCAAGGTGCAATTCTGAAATTTTTTGCTTTTTCCTGCTCCTCTTAGAATGATAAAGAAGATTGAAAGAGAGTGAGATGCCAGCTCCTTTCATTCAGTCAGTAGCTTCAATCATTTCTGGACGTTTTTCAATGGCAAAAATCAATGAATATTGTAAATGCACAAACTGTAATTTCTCCGCATTGCAAGCTGCAATTCTGAAATTTTTTGCTTTTTCCTGCTCCTCTTAGCATGATAAAGAAGATTCAAAGAGAGTGAGATGCCAGCTCCTTTCATTCAGTCAGTAGCTTCAATCATTTCTGGACGTTTTTCAATGGCAAAAATCAACGAATATTGTAAATGCACAAACAGTAATTTCTCCGCATTGCAAGGTGCAATTCTGAAATTTTTTGCTTGTTCATGCTCCTCTTAGCATGATAAAGAAGATTCAAAGAGAGTGAGATGCCAGCTCCTTTCATTCAGTCAGTAGCTTCAATCATTTCTGGACGTTTTTCAATGGCAAAAATCAATGAATATTGTAAATGCACAAACTGTAATTTCTCCGCATTGCAAGGTGCAATTCTGAAATTTTTTGCTTTTTCCTGCTCCTCTTAGCATGATAAAGAAGATTCAAAGAGAGTGAGATGCCAGCTCCTTTCATTCAGTCAGTAGCTTCAATCATTTCTGGACGTTTTTCAATGGCAAAAATCAATGAATATTGTAAATGCACAAACAGTAATTTCTCCGCATTGCAAGGTGCAATTCTGAAATTTTTTGCTTTTCCCTGCTCCTCTTAGCATGATAAAGAAGATTCAAAGAGAGTGAGATGCCAGCTCCTTTCATTCAGTCAGTACCTTCAATCATTTCTGGACGTTTTTCAATGGCAAAAATCAATGAATATTGTAAATGCACAAACAGTAATTTCTCCGCATTGCAAGGTGCAATTCTGAAATTTTTTGCTTTTTCCTGCTCCTCTTAGCATGATAAAGAAGATTCAAAGAGAGTGAGATGCCAGCTCCTTTCATTCAGTCAGTAGCTTCAAACATTTCTGGTATATGAATAACATGATGTTTTTCAATGGCAAAAATCAATGAATATTGTAAATGCACAAACAGTAATTTCTCCGCATTGCAAGGTGCAAGTCTGAAATTTTTTGCTTTTTTCTGCTCCTCTTAGCATGATAAAGAAGATTCAAAGAGAGTGAGATGCCAGCTCCTTTCATTCAGTCAGTAGCTTCAAACATTTCTGGTATATGAATAACATGATGTTTTTCAATGGCAAAAATCAATGAATATTGTAAATGCACAAACAGTAATTTCTCCGCATTGCAAGGTGCAAGTCTGAAATTTTTTGCTTTTTCCTGCTCCTCTTAGCATGATAAAGAAGATTCAAAGAGAGTGAGATGCCAGCTACTTTCATTCAGTCAGTAGCTTCAATCATTTCTGGACGTTTTTCAATGGTAAAAATCAATGAATATTGTAAATGCACAAACAGTAATTTCTCCACATTGCAAGGTGCAATTCTGAAATTTTTTGCTTTTTCCTGCTCCTCTTAGCATGATAAAGAAGATTCAAAGAGATTGAGATGCCAGCTCCTTTCATTCAGTCAGTAGCTTCAAACATTTCTGGTATATGAATAACATTATGTTTTTCAATGGCAAAAATCAATGAATATTGTAAATGCACAAACAGTAATTTCTCCGCATTGCAAGGTGCAATTCTGAAATTTTTTGCTTTTTCCTGCTCCTCTTAGCATGATAAAGAAGATTCAAAGAGAGTGAGATGCCAGCTCCTTTCATTCAGTCAGTAGCTTCAAACATTTCTGGTATATGAATAACATGATGTTTTTCAATGGCAAAAATCAATGAATATTGTAAATGCACAAACAGTAATTTCTCCGCATTGCAAGGTGCAAGTCTGAAATTTTTTGCTTTTTCCTGCTCCTCTTAGCATGATAAAGAAGATTCAAAGAGAGTGAGATGCCAGCTACTTTCATTCAGTCAGTAGCTTCAATCATTTCTGGACGTTTTTCAATGGTAAAAATCAATGAATATTGTAAATGCACAAACAGTAATTTCTCCACATTGCAAGGTGCAATTCTGAAATTTTTTGCTTTTTCCTGCTCCTCTTAGCATGATAAAGAAGATTCAAAGAGAGTGAGATGCCAGCTCCTTTCATTCAGTCAGTAGCTTCAAACATTTCTGGTATATGAATAACATGATGTTTTTCAATGGCAAAAATCAATGAATATTGTAAATGCACAAACAGTAATTTCTCCGCATTGCAAGGTGCAATTCTGAAATTTTTTGCTTTTTCCTGCTCCTCTTAGCATGATAAAGAAGATTCAAAGAGAGTGAGATGCCAGCTCCTTTCATTCAGTCAGTACCTTCAATCATTTCTGGACGTTTTTCAATGGCAAAAATCAATGAATATTGTAAATGCACAAACAGTAATTTCTCCGCATTGCAAGGTGCAATTCTGAAATTTTTTGCTTTTTCCCGCTCCTCTTAGCATGATAAAGAAGATTCAAAGAGATTGAGGTGCCAGCTCCTTTCATTCAGTCAGTAGCTTCAAACATTTCTGGTATATGAATAACATGATGTTTTTCAATGGCAAAAATCAATGAATATTGTAAATGCACAAACAGTAATTTCTCCGCATTGCAAGGTGCAATTCTGAAATTTTTTGCTTTTTCCTGCTCCTCTTAGCATGATTCAAAGAGAGTGAGATGCCAGCTCCTTTCATTCAGTCAGTAGCTTCAATCATTTCTGGACGTTTTTCAATGGCAAAAATCAATGAATATTGTAAATGCACAAACAGTTATTTCTCCGCATTGCAAGGTGCAATTCTGAAATTTTTTGCTTTTTCCTGCTCCTCTTAGCATGTTAAAGAAGATTCAAAGAGAGTGAGAAGTCAGCTCCTTTCATTCAGTCAGTAGCTTCAAACATTTCTGGTATATGAATAACATGATGTTTTTCAATGGCAAAAATCAATGAATATTGTAAATGCACAAACAGTAATTTCTCCGCATTGCAAGGTGCAATTCTGAAATTTTTTGCTTTTTCCTGCTCCTCTTAGCATGATAAAGAAGATTCAAAGAGAGTGAGATGCCAGCTCCTTTCATTCAGTCAGTAGCTTCAAACATTTCTGGTATATGAATAACATGATGTTTTTCAATGGCAAAAATCAATGAATATTGTAAATGCACAAACAGTAATTTCTCCGCATTGCAAGGTGCAAGTCTGAAATTTTTTGCTTTTTCCTGCTCCTCTTAGCATGATAAAGAAGATTCAAAGAGAGTCAGATGCCAGCTACTTTCATTCAGTCAGTAGCTTCAATCATTTCTGGACGTTTTTCAATGGTAAAAATCAATGAATATTGTAAATGCACAAACAGTAATTTCTCCACATTGCAAGGTGCAATTCTGAAATTTTTTGCTTTTTCCTGCTCCTCTTAGCATGATAAAGAAGATTCAAAGAGATTGAGATGCCAGCTCCTTTCATTCAGTCAGTAGCTTCAAACATTTCTGGTATATGAATAACATGATGTTTTTCAATGGAAAAAATCAATGAATATTGTAAATGCACAAACAGTAATTTCTCCGCATTGCAAGGTGCAATTCTGAAATTTTTTGCTTTTTCCTGCTCCTCTTAGCATGATAAAGAAGATTCAAAGAGAGTGAGATGCCAGCTCCTTTCATTCAGTCAGTAGCTTCAAACATTTCTGGTATATCAATAACATGATGTTTTTCAATGGCAAAAATCAATAAATATTGTAAATTTACAAACAGTAATTTCTCCGCATTGCAAGGTGCAAGTCTGAAATTTTTTGCTTTTTCCTGCTCCTCTTAGCATGATAAAGAAGATTCAAAGAGAGTGAGATGCCAGCTACTTTCATTCAGTCAGTAGCTTCAATCATTTCTGGACGTTTTTCAATGGTAAAAATCAATGAATATTGTAAATGCACAAACAGTAATTTCTCCACATTGCAAGGTGCAGTTCTGAAATTTTTTGCTTTTTCCTGCTCCTCTTAGCATGATAAAGAAGATTCAAAGAGAGTGAGATGCCAGCTCCTTTCATTCAGTCAGTAGCTTCAAACATTTCTGGTATATGAATAACATGATGTTTTTCAATGGCAAAAATCAATGAATATTGTAAATGCACAAACAGTAATTTCTCCGCATTGCAAGGTGCAATTCTGAAATTTTTTGCTTTTTCCTGCTCCTCTTAGCATGATAAAGAAGATTCAAAGAGAGTGAGATGCCAGCTCCTTTCATTCAGTCAGTAGCTTCAATCATTTCTGGACGTTTCTCAATGGCAAAAATCAATGAATATTGTAAATGCACAAACTGTAATTTCTCCGCATTGCAAGGTGCAATTCTGAAATTTTTTGCTTTTTCCTGCTCCTCTTAGCATGATAAAGAAGATTCAAAGAGAGTGAGATGCCAGCTCCTTTCATTCAGTCAGTAGCTTCAATCATTTCTGGACGTTTTTCAATGGCAAAAATCAATGAATATTGTAAATGCACAAACAGTAATTTCTCCGCATTGCAAGGTGCAATTCTGAAATTTTTTGCTTTTTCCTGCTCCTCTTAGCATGATAAAGAAGATTCAAAGAGAGTGAGATGCCAGCTCCTTTCATTCAGTCAGTACCTTCAATCATTTCTGGACGTTTTTCAATGGCAAAAATCAATGAATATTGTAAATGCACAAACAGTAATTTCTCCGCATTGCAAGGTGCAATTCTGAAATTTTTTGCTTTTTCCCGCTCCTCTTAGCATGATAAAGAAGATTCAAAGAGAGTGAGATGCCAGCTCCTTTCATTCAGTCAGTAGCTTCAAACATTTCTGGTATATGAATAACATGATGTTTTTCAATGGCAAAAATCAATGAATATTGTAAATGCACAAACAGTAATTTCTCCGCATTGCAAGGTGCAAGTCTGAAATTTTTTGCTTTTTCCTGCTCCTCTTAGCATGATAAAGAAGATTCAAAGAGAGTCAGATGCCAGCTACTTTCATTCAGTCAGTAGCTTCAATCATTTCTGGACGTTTTTCAATGGTAAAAATCAATGAATATTGTAAATGCACAAACAGTAATTTCTCCACATTGCAAGGTGCAATTCTGAAATTTTTTGCTTTTTCCTGCTCCTCTTAGCATGATAAAGAAGATTCAAAGAGATTGAGATGCCAGCTCCTTTCATTCAGTCAGTAGCTTCAAACATTTCTGGTATATGAATAACATGATGTTTTTCAATGGAAAAAATCAATGAATATTGTAAATGCACAAACAGTAATTTCTCCGCATTGCAAGGTGCAATTCTGAAATTTTTTGCTTTTTCCTGCTCCTCTTAGCATGATAAAGAAGATTCAAAGAGAGTGAGATGCCAGCTCCTTTCATTCAGTCAGTAGCTTCAAACATTTCTGGTATATCAATAACATGATGTTTTTCAATGGCAAAAATCAATAAATATTGTAAATTTACAAACAGTAATTTCTCCGCATTGCAAGGTGCAAGTCTGAAATTTTTTGCTTTTTCCTGCTCCTCTTAGCATGATAAAGAAGATTCAAAGAGAGTGAGATGCCAGCTACTTTCATTCAGTCAGTAGCTTCAATCATTTCTGGACGTTTTTCAATGGTAAAAATCAATGAATATTGTAAATGCACAAACAGTAATTTCTCCACATTGCAAGGTGCAGTTCTGAAATTTTTTGCTTTTTCCTGCTCCTCTTAGCATGATAAAGAAGATTCAAAGAGAGTGAGATGCCAGCTCCTTTCATTCAGTCAGTAGCTTCAAACATTTCTGGTATATGAATAACATGATGTTTTTCAATGGCAAAAATCAATGAATATTGTAAATGCACAAACAGTAATTTCTCCGCATTGCAAGGTGCAATTCTGAAATTTTTTGCTTTTTCCTGCTCCTCTTAGCATGATAAAGAAGATTCAAAGAGAGTGAGATGCCAGCTCCTTTCATTCAGTCAGTAGCTTCAATCATTTCTGGACGTTTCTCAATGGCAAAAATCAATGAATATTGTAAATGCACAAACTGTAATTTCTCCGCATTGCAAGGTGCAATTCTGAAATTTTTTGCTTTTTCCTGCTCCTCTTAGCATGATAAAGAAGATTCAAAGAGAGTGAGATGCCAGCTCCTTTCATTCAGTCAGTAGCTTCAATCATTTCTGGACGTTTTTCAATGGCAAAAATCAATGAATATTGTAAATGCACAAACAGTAATTTCTCCGCATTGCAAGGTGCAATTCTGAAATTTTTTGCTTTTTCCTGCTCCTCTTAGCATGATAAAGAAGATTCAAAGAGAGTGAGATGCCAGCTCCTTTCATTCAGTCAGTACCTTCAATCATTTCTGGACGTTTTTCAATGGCAAAAATCAATGAATATTGTAAATGCACAAACAGTAATTTCTCCGCATTGCAAGGTGCAATTCTGAAATTTTTTGCTTTTTCCCGCTCCTCTTAGCATGATAAAGAAGATTCAAAGAGAGTGAGGTGCCAGCTCCTTTCATTCAGTCAGTAGCTTCAAACATTTCTGGTATATGAATAACATGTTTTTCAATGGCAAAAATCAATGAATATTGTAAATGCACAAACAGTAATTTCTCCGCATTGCAAGGTGCAATTCTGAAATTTTTTGCTTTTTCCTGCTCCTCTTAGCATGATAAAGAAGATTCAAAGAGAGTGAGATGCCAGCTCCTTTCATTCAGTCAGTAGCTTCAATCATTTCTGGACGTTTTTCAATGGCAAAAATCAATGAATATTGTAAATGCACAAACAGTAATTTCTCCGCATTGCAAGGTGCAATTCTGAAATTTTTTGCTTTTTCCTGCTCCTCTTAGCATGATAAAGAAGATTCAAAGAGAGTGAGATGCCAGCTCCTTTCATTCAGTCAGTAGCTTCAATCATTTCTGGACGTTTTTCAATGGCAAAAATCAATGAATATTGTAAATGCACAAACAGTAATTTCTCCGCATTGCAAGGTGCAATTCTGAAATTTTTTGCTTTTTCCTGCTCCTCTTAGCATGATAAAGAAGATTCAAAGAGAGTGAGATGCCAGCTCCTTTCATTCAGTCAGTAGCTTCAAACATTTCTGGTATATGAATAACATGATGTTTTTCAATGGCAAAAATCAATGAATATTGTAAATGCACAAACAGTAATTTCTCCGCATTGCAAGGTGCAAGTCTGAAATTTTTTGCTTTTTCCTGCTCCTCTTAGCATGATAAAGAAGATTCAAAGAGAGTGAGATGCCAGCTACTTTCATTCAGTCAGTAGCTTCAATCATTTCTGGACGTTTTTCAATGGTAAAAATCAATGAATATTGTAAATGCACAAACAGTAATTTCTCCACATTGCAAGGTGCAATTCTGAAATTTTTTGCTTTTTCCTGCTCCTCTTAGCATGATAAAGAAGATTCAAAGAGAGTGAGATGCCAGCTCCTTTCATTCAGTCAGTAGCTTCATACATTTCTGGTACATGAATAACATGATGTTTTTCAATGGCAAAAATCAATGAATATTGTAAATGCACAAACAGTAATTTCTCCGCATTGCAAGGTGCAATTCTGAAATTTTTTGCTTTTTCCTGCCCCTCTTAGCATGATAAAGAAGATTCAAAGAGAGTGAGATGCCAGCTCCTTTCATTCAGTCAGTAGCTTCAATCATTTCTGGACGTTTTTCAATGGCAAAAATCAATGAATATTGTAAATGCACAAACAGTAATTTCTCCGCATTGCAAGGTGCAATTCTGAAATTTTTTGCTTTTTCCTGCTCCTCTTAGCATGATAAAGAAGATTCAAAGAGCGTGAGATGTCAGCTCCTTTCATTCAGTCAGTAGCTTCAAACATTTCTGGTATATGAATAACATGATGTTTTTCAATGGCAAAAATCAATGAATATTGTAAATGCACAAACAGTAATTTCTCCGCATTGCAAGGTGCAATTCTGAAATTTTTTGCTTTTTCCTGCTCCTCTTAGCATGATAAAGAAGATTCAAAGAGAGTGATATGCCAGCTCCTTTCATTCAGTCAGTAGCTTCAATCATTTCTGGACGTTTTTCAATGGCAAAAATCAATGAATATTGTAAATGCACAAACAGTAATTTCTCCGCATTGCAAGGTGCAATTCTGAAATTTTTTGCTTTTTCCTGCTCCTCTTAGCATGATAAAGAAGATTCAAAGAGAGTGAGATGCCAGCTCCTTTCGTTCAGTCAGTAGCTTCAATCATTTCTGGACGTTTTTCAATGGCAAAAATCATTGAATATTATAAATGCACAAACAGTAATTTCTCCGCATTGCAAGGTGCAATTCTGAAATTTTTTACTTTTTCCTGCTCCTCTTAGCATGATAAAGAAGATTCAAAGAGAGTGAGATGCCAGCTCCTTTCATTCAGTCAGTAGCTTCAATCATTTCTGGTATATGAATAACATGATGTTTTTCAATGGCAAAAATCAATGAATATTGTAAATGCACAAACAGTAATTTCTCCGCATTGCAAGGTGCAATTCTGAAATTTTTTGCTTTTTCATGCTCCTCTTAGCATGATAAACAAGATTCAAAGAGTGTGAGATGCCAGCTCCTTTCATTCAGTCAGTAGCTTCAATCATTTCTGGACGTTTTTCAATGGCAAAAATCAATGAATATTGTAAATGCACAAACAGTAATTTCTCCGCATTGCAAGGTGCAATTCTGAAATTGTTTGCTTTTTCCTGCTCCTCTTAGCATGATAAAGAAGATTCAAATAGAGTGAGATGCCAGCTCCTTTCATTCAGTCAGTAGCTTCAAACATTTCTGGTATATGAATAACATGATGTTTTTCAATGGCAAAAATCAATGAATATTGTAAATGCACAAACAGTAATTTCTCCGCATTGCAATGTGCAATTCTGAAATTTTTTGCTTTTTCCTGCTCCTCTTAGCATGATAAAGAAGATTCAAAGAGAGTGAGATGCCAGCTCCTTTCATTCAGTCAGTAGCTTCAATCATTTCTGGACGTTTTTCAATGGCAAAAATCAATGAATATTGTAAATGCACAAACAGTAATTTCTCCGCATTGCAAGGTGCAATTCTGAAATTTTTTGCTTTTTCCTGCTCCTCTTAGCATGATAAAGAAGATTCAAAGAGAGTGAGATGCCAGCTCCTTTCATTCAGTCAGTAGCTTCAATCATTTCTGGACGTTTTTCAATGGCAAAAATCAATGAATATTGTAAATGCACAAACAGTAATTTCTCCGCATTGCAAGGTGCAATTCTGAAATTTTTTGCTTTTTCCTGCTCCTATTAGCATGATAAAGAAGGTTCAAAGAGAGTGAGATGCCAGCTCCTTTCATTCAGTCAGTAGCTTCAAACATTTCTGGTATATGAATAACATGATGTTTTTCAATGGCAAAAATCAATGAATATTGTAAATGCACAAACAGTAATTTCTCCGCATTGCAAGGTGCAAGTCTGAAATTTTTTGCTTTTTCCTGCTCCTCTTAGTATGATAAAGAAGATTCAAAGAGAGTGAGATGCCAGCTACTTTCATTCAGTCAGTAGCTTCAATCATTTCTGGACGTTTTTCAATGGTAAAAATCAATGAATATTGTAAATGCACAAACAGTAATTTCTCCACATTGCAAGGTGCAATTCTGAAATTTTTTGCTTTTTCCTGCTCCTCTTAGCATAATAAAGAAGATTCAAAGAGAGTGAGATGCCAGCTCCTTTCATTCAGTCAGTAGCTTCAAACATTTCTGGTATATGAATAACATGATGTTTTTCAATGGCAAAAATCAATGAATATTGTAAATGCACAAACAGTAATTTCTCCGCATTGCAAGGTGCAATTCTGAAATTTTTTGCTTTTTCCTGCTCCTCTTAGCATGATAAAGAAGATTCAAAGAGAGTGAGATGCCAGCTCCTTTCATTCAGTCAGTAGCTTCAAACATTTCTGGTATATGAATAACATGATGTTTTTCAATGGCAAAAATCAATGAATATTGTAAATGCACAAACAGTAATTTCTCCGCATTGCAAGGTGCAATTCTGAAATTTTTTGCTTTTTCCTGCTCCTCTTAGCATGATAAAGAAGATTCAAAGAGAGTGAGATGCCAGCTCCTTTCATTCAGTCAGTAGCTTCAATCATTTCTGGACGTTTTTCAATGGCAAAAATCAATGAATATTGTAAATGCACAAACAGTAATTTCTCCGCATTGCAAGGTGCAATTCTGAAATTTTTTGCTTTTTCCTGCTCCTCTTAGCATGATAAAGAAGATTCAGAGTGAGATGTCAGCTCCTTTCATTCAGTCAGTAGCTTCAAACATTTCTGGTATATGAATAACATGATGTTTTTCAATGGCAAAAATCAATGAATATTGTAAATGCACAAACAGTAATTTCTCCGCATTGCAAGGTGCAATTCTGAAATTTTTTGCTTTTTCCTGCTCCTCTTAGCATGATAAAGAAGATTCAAAGAGAGTGAGATGCCAGCTCCTTTCATTCAGTCAGTAGCTTCAATCATTTCTGGACGTTTTTCAATGGCAAAAATCAATGAATATTGTAAATGCACAAACAGTAATTTCTCCGCATTGCAAGGTGCAATTCTGAAATTTTTTGCTTTTTCCTGCTCCTCTTAGCATGATAAAGAAGATTCAAAGAGAGTGAGATGCCAGCTCCTTTCGTTCAGTCAGTAGCTTCAATCATTTCTGGACGTTTTTCAATGGCAAAAATCATTGACTATTATAAATGCACAAACAGTAATTTCTCCGCATTGCAAGGTGCAATTCTGAAATTTTTTACTTTTTCCTGCTCCTCTTAGCATGATAAAGAAGATTCAAAGAGAGTGAGATGCCAGCTCCTTTCATTCAGTCAGTAGCTTCAATCATTTCTGGTATATGAATAACATGATGTTTTTCAATGGCAAAAATCAATGAATATTGTAAATGCACAAACAGTAATTTCTCCGCATTGCAAGGTGCAATTCTGAAATTTTTTGCTTTTTCCTGCTCCTCTTAGCATGATAAAGAAGATTCAAAGAGAGTGAGATGCCAGCTCCTTTCATTCAGTCAGTAGCTTCAATCATTTCTGGACGTTTTTCAATGGCAAAAATCAATGAATATTGTAAATGCACACACAGTAATTTCTCCGCATTGCAAGGTGCAATTCTGAAATTTTTTGCTTTTTCCTGCTCCTCTTAGCATGATAAACAAGATTCAAAGAGAGTGAGATGCCAGCTCCTTTCATTCAGTCAGTAGCTTCAATCATTTCTGGACGTTTTTCAATGGCAAAAATCAATGAATATTGTAAATGCACAAACAGTAATTTCTCCGCATTGCAAGGTGCAATTCTGAAATTTTTTGCTTTTTCCTGCTCCTCTTAGCATGATAAAGCTACTGACTGAATGAAAGGAGCTGGCATCTCACTCTCTTTGAATCTTCTTTATCATGCTAGGATTAGCAGGAAAAAGCAAAAAATTTCAGAATTGCACCCTGCAATGTAGAGATATTACTGTTTGTGCATTTACAATATTCATTGATTTTTGCCATTGAAAAGCGTCCAGAAATGTTTGAAGCTACTGACTGAATGAAAGGAGCTGGCATCTCACTCTCTTTGAATCTTCTTTATCATGCTAGGATTAGCAGGAAAAAGCAAAAAATTTCAGAATTGCACCTTGCAATGTGGAGATATTACTGTTTGTGCATTTACAATATTCATTGATTTTTGCCATTGAAAAGCGTCCAGAAATGTTTGAAGCTACTGACTGAATGAAAGGAGCTGGCATCTCACTCTATTTGAATCTTCTTTATCATGCTAGGATTAGCAGGAAAAAGCAAAAAATTTCAGAATTGCACCTTGCAATGTGGAGATATTACTGTTAGTGCATTTACAATATTCATTGATTTTTGCCATTGAAAAACATCATGTTATTCATATACCAGAAATGTTTGAAGCTACTGACTGAATGAAAGGAGCTTGCATCTCACTCTCTTTGAATCTTCTTTATCATGCTAGGATTACCAGGAAAAAGCAAAAAATTTCAGAATTGCACCTTGCAATGTGGAGATATTACTGTTTGTGCATTTACAATATTCATTGATTTTTGCCATTGAAAAACGTCCAGAAATGTTTGAAGCTACTGACTGAATGAAAGGAGCTGGCATCTCACTCTCTTTGAATCTTCTTTATCATGCTAGGATTAGCAGGAAAAAGCAAAAAATTTCAGAATTGCACCTTGCAATGTGGAGATATTACTGTTTGTGCATTTACAATATTCATTGATTTTTGCCATTGAAAAACGTCCAGAAATGTTTGAAGCTACTGACTGAATGAAAGGAGCTGGCATCTCACTCTCTTTGAATCTTCTTTATCATGCTAGGATTAGCAGGAAAAAGCAAAAAATTTCAGAATTGCACCTTGCAATGTGGAGATATTACTGTTTGCGCATTTACAATATTCATTGATTATTGCCATTGAAAAACATCATGTTATTCATATACCAGAAATGTTTGAAGCTACTGACTGAATGAAAGGAGCTGGCATCTCACTCTCTTTGAATCTTCTTTATCATGCTAGGATTAGCAGGAAAAAGCAAAAAATTTCAGAATTGCACCCTGCAATGTGGAGATATTACTGTTTGTGCATTTACAATATTCATTGATTTTTGCCATTGAAAAGCATCCAGAAATGTTTGAAGCTACTGACTGAATGAAAGGAGCTGGCATCTCACTCTCTTTGAATATTCTTTATCATGCTAGGATTAGCAGGAAAAAGCAAAAAATTTCAGAATTGCACCTTGCAATGTGGAGATATTACTGTTTGTGCATTTACAATATTCATTGATTTTTGCCATTGAAAAACGTCCAGAAATGTTTGAAGCTACTGACTGAATGAAAGGAGCTGGCATCTCACTCTTTGAATCTTCTTTATCATGCTAGGATTAGCAGGAAAAAGCAAAAAAATTCAGAATTGCACCTGCAATGTGGAGATATTACTGTTAGTGCATTTACAATATTCATTGATTTTTGCCATTGAAAAACATCATGTTATTCATATACCAGAAATGTTTGAAGCTACTGACTGAATGAAAGGAGCTGGCATCTCACTCTCTTTGAATCTTCTTTATCATGCTAGGATTAGCAGGAAAAAGCAAAAAATTTCAGAATTGCACCTTGCAATGTGGAGATATTATTGTTTGTGCATTTACAATATTCATTGATTTTTGCCATTGAAAAACGTCCAGAAATGTTTGAAGCTACTCACTGAATGAAAGGAGCTGGCATCTCACTCTCTTTGAATCTTCTTTATCATGCTAGGATTAGCAGGAAAAAGCAAAAAATTTCAGAATTGCACCTTGCAATGTGGAGTTATTACTGTTTGTGCATTTACAATATTCATTGATTTTTGCCATTGAAAAACGTCCAGAAATGTTTGAAGCTACTGACTGAATGAAAGGAGCTGGCATCTCACTCTCTTTGAATCTTCTTTATCATGCTAGGATTAGCAGGAAAAAGCAAAAAAATTCAGAATTGCACCTTGCAATGTGGAGATATTACTGTTTGTGCATTTACAATATTCATTGATTTTTGCCATTGAAAAACATCATGTTATTCATATACCAGAAATGTTTGAAGCTACTGACTGAATGAAAGGAGCTGGCATCTCACTCTCTTTGAATCTTCTTTATCATGCTAGGATTAGCAGGAAAAAGCAAAAAATTTCAGAATTGCACCTTGCAATGTGGAGATATTACTGTTTGTGCATTTACAATATTCATTGATTTTTGCCATTGAAAAACATCATGTTATTCATATACCAGAAATGTTTGAATCTACTGACTGAATGAAAGGAGCTGGCATCTCACTCTCTTTGAATCTTCTTTATCATGCTAGGATTAGCAGGAAAAAGCAAAAAATTTCAGAATTGCACCATGCAATGTGGAGATATTACTGTTTGTGCATTTACAATATTCATTGATTTTTGCCATTGAAAAGCATCCAGAAATGTTTGAAGCTACTGACTGAATGAAAGGAGCTGGCATCTCACTCTCTTTGAATCTTCTTTATCATGCTAGGATTAGCAGGAAAAAGCAAAAAATTTCAGAATTGCACCTTGCAATGTGGAGATATTACTGTTTGTGCATTTACAATATTCATTGATTTTTGCCATTGAAAAACGTCCAGAAATGTTTGAAGCTACTGACTGAATGAAAGGAGCTGGCATCTCACTCTTTGAATCTTCTTTATCATGCTAGGATTAGCAGGAAAAAGCAAAAAAATTCAGAATTGCACCTTGCAATGTGGAGATATTACTGTTAGTGCATTTACAATATTCATTGATTTTTGCCATTGAAAAACATCATGTTATTCATATACCAGAAATGTTTGAAGCTACTGACTGAATGAAAGGAGCTGGCATCTCACTCTCTTTGAATCTTCTTTATCATGCTAGGATTAGCAGGAAAAAGCAAAAAATTTCAGAATTGCACCTTGCAATGTGGAGATATTATTGTTTGTGCATTTACAATATTCATTGACTTTTGCCATTGAAAAACGTCCAGAAATGTTTGAAGCTACTGACTGAATGAAAGGAGCTGGCATCTCACTCTCTTTGAATCTTCTTTATCATGCTAGGATTAGCAGGAAAAAGCAAAAAATTTCAGAATTGCACCTTGCAATGTGGAGATATTACTGTTTGTGCATTTACAATATTCATTGATTTTTGCCATTGAAAAACATCATTTTATTCATATACCAGAAATGTTTGAAGCTACTGACTGAATGAAAGGAGCTGGCATCTCACTCTCTTTGAATCTTCTTTATCATGCTAGGATTAGCAGGAAAAAGCAAAAAATTTCAGAATTGCACCTTGCAATGTGGAGATATTACTGTTTGTGCATTTACAATATTCATTGATTTTTGCCATTGAAAAACGTGCAGAAATGTTTGAAGCTACTGACTGAATGAAAGGAGCTGGCATCTCACTCTCTTTGAATCTTCTTTATCATGCTAGGATTAGCAGGAAAAAGCAAAAAATTTCATAATTGCACCTTGCAATGTGGAGATATTACTGTTTGTGCATTTACAATATTCATTGATTTTTGCCATTGAAAAACATCCAGAAATGTTTGAAGCTACTGACTGAATGAAAGGAGCTGGCATCTCACTCTCTATGAATCTTCTTTATCATGCTAGGATTAGCAGGAAAAAGCAAAAAAATTCAGAATTGCACCTTGCAATGTGGAGTTATTACTGTTTGTGCATTTACAATATTCATTGATTTTTGCCATTGAAAAACGTCCAGAAATGTTTGAAGCTACTGACTGAATGAAAGGAGCTGGCATCTCACTCTCTTTGAATCTTCTTTATCATGCTAGGATTAGCAGGAAAAAGCAAAAAATTTCAGAATTGCACCTTGCAATGTGGAGATATTACTGTTTGTGCATTTACAATATTCATTGATTTTTGCCATTGAAAAACATCATGTTATTCATATACCAGAAATGTTTGAATCTACTGACTGAATGAAAGGAGCTGGCATCTCACTCTCTTTGAATCTTCTTTATCATGCTAGGATTAGCAGGAAAAAGCAAAAAATTTCAGAATTGCACCCTGCAATGTTGAGATATTACTGTTTGTGCATTTACAATATTCATTGATTTTTGCCATTGAAAAGCATCCAGAAATGTTTGAAGCTACTGACTGAATGAAAGGAGCTGGCATCTCACTCTCTTTGAATCTTCTTTATCATGCTAGGATTAGCAGGAAAAAGCAAAAAATTTCAGAATTGCACCTTGCAATGTGGAGATATTACTGTTTGTGCATTTACAATATTCATTGATTTTTGCCATTGAAAAACGTCCAGAAATGTTTGAAGCTACTGACTGAATGAAAGGAGCTGGCATCTCACTCTTTGAATCTTCTTTATCATGCTAGGATTAGCAGGAAAAAGCAAAAAAATTCAGAATTGCACCTTGCAATGTGGAGATATTACTGTTAGTGCATTTACAATATTCATTGATTTTTGCCATTGAAAAACATCATGTTATTCATATACCAGAAATGTTTGAAGCTACTGACTGAATGAAAGGAGCTGGCATCTCACTCTCTTTGAATCTTCTTTATCATGCTAGGATTAGCAGGAAAAAGCAAAAAATTTCCGAATTGCACCTTGCAATGTGGAGATATTACAGTTTGTGCATTTACAATATTCATTGATTTTTGCCATTGAAAAACATGTTTTTCATACACCAGAAATGTTTGAAGCTACTGACTGAATGAAAGGAGCTGGCATCTCACTCTCTTTGAATCTTCTTTATCATGCTAGGATTAGCAGGAAAAAGCAAAAAATTTCAGAATTGCACCTTGCAATGTGGAGATATTACTGTTTGTGCATTTACAATATTCATTGATTTTTGCCATTGAAAAACATGTTTTTCATATACCAGAAATGTTTGAAGCTACTGACTGAATGAAAGGAGCTGGCATCTCACTCTCTTTGAATCTTCTTTATCATGCTAGGATTAACAGGAAAAAGCAAAAAATTTCAGAATTGCACCTTGCAATGTGGAGATATTACTGTTTGTGCATTTACAATATTCATTGATTTTTGCCATTGAAAAACGTCCAGAAATGTTTGAAGCTACTGACTGAATGAAAGGAGCTGGCATCTCACTCTCTTTGAATCTTCTTTATCATGCTAGGATTAGCAGGAAAAAGCAAAAAATTTCAGAATTGCACCTTGCAATGTGGAGATATTACTGTTTGTGCATTTACAATATTCATTGATTTTTGCCATTGAAAAACATGTTTTTCATATACCAGAAATGTTTGAAGCTACTGACTGAAAGGAGCTGGCATCTCACTCTCTTTGAATCTTCTTTATCATGCTAGGATTAACAGGAAAAAGCAAAAAATTTCAGAATTGCACCTTGCAATGTGGAGATATTACTGTTTGTGCATTTACAATATTCATTGATTTTTGCCATTGAAAAACGTCCAGAAATGTTTGAAGCTACTGACTGAATGAAAGGAGCTGGCATCTCACTCTCTTTGAATCTTCTTTATCATGCTAGGATTAACAGGAAAAAGCTAAAAATTTCAGAATTGCACCTTGCAATGTGGAGATATTACTTTTTGTGCATTTACAATATTCATTGATTTTTGCCATTGAAAAACATGTTTTTCATATACCAGAAATGTTTGAAGCTACTGACTGAATGAAAGGAGCTGGCATCTCACTCTCTTTGAATCTTCTTTATCATGCTAGGATTAGCAGGAAAAAGCAAAAAATTTCAGAATTGCACCTTGCAATGTGGAGATATTACTGTTTGTGCATTTACAATATTCATTGATTTTTGCCATTGAAAAACATGTTTTTCATATACCAGAAATGTTTGAAGCTACTGACTGAATGAAAGGAGCTGGCATCTCACTCTCTTTGAATCTTCTTTATCATGCTAGGATTAACAGGAAAAAGCAAAAAATTTCAGAATTGCACCTTGCAATGTGGAGATATTACTGTTTGTGCATTTACAATATTCATTGATTTTTGCCATTGAAAAACGTCCAGAAATGTTTGAAGCTACTGACTGAATGAAAGGAGCTGGCATCTCACTCTCTTTGAATCTTCTTTATCATGCTAGGATTAGCAGGAAAAAGCAAAAAATTTCAGAATTGCACCTTGCAATGTGGAGATATTACTGTTTGTGCATTTACAATATTCATTGATTTTTGCCATTGAAAAACATGTTTTTCATATACCAGAAATGTTTGAAGCTACTGACTGAATGAAAGGAGCTGGCATCTCACTCTCTTTGAATCTTCTTTATCATGCTAGGATTAGCAGGAAAAAGCAAAAAATTTCAGAATTGCACCTTGCAATGTGGAGATATTACTGTTTGTGCATTTACAATATTCATTGATTTTTGCCATTGAAAAACATGTTTTTCATATACCAGAAATGTTTGAAGCTACTGACTGAATGAAAGGAGCTGGCATCTCACTCTCTTTGAATCTTCTTTATCATGCTAGGATTAACAGGAAAAAGCAAAAAATTTCAGAATTGCACCTTGCAATGTGGAGATATTACTGTTTGTGCATTTACAATATTCATTGATTTTTGCCATTGAAAAACATGTTTTTCATATACCAGAAATGTTTGAAGCTACTGACTGAATGAAAGGAGCTGGCATCTCACTCTCTTTGAATCTTCTTTATCATGCTAGGATTAGAAGGAAAAAGCAAAAAATTTCAGAATTGCACCTTGCAATGTGGAGATATTACTGTTTGTGCATTTACAATATTCATTGATTTTTGCCATTGAAAAACATGTTTTTCATATACCAGAAATGTTTGAAGCTACTGACTGAATGAAAGGAGCTGGCATCTCACTCTCTTTGAATCTTCTTTATCATGCTAGGATTAGCAGGAAAAAGCAAAAAATTTCAGAATTGCACCTTGCAATGTGGAGATATTACTGTTTGTGCATTTACAATATTCATTGATTTTTGCCATTGAAAAACGTCCAGAAATGTTTGAAGCTACTGACTGAATGAAAGGAGCTGGCATCTCACTCTCTTTGAATCTTCTTTATCATGCTAGGATTAGCAGGAAAAAGCAAAAAATTTCAGAATTGCACCTTGCAATGTGGAGATATTACTGTTTGTGCATTTACAATATTCATTGATTTTTGCCATTGAAAAACATGTTTTTCATATACCAGAAATGTTTGAAGCTACTGACTGAATGAAAGGAGCTGGCATCTCACTCTCTTTGAATCTTCTTTATCATGCTAGGATTAGCAGGAAAAAGCAAAAAATTTCAGAATTGCACCTTGCAATGTGGAGATATTACTGTTTGTGCATTTACAATATTCATTGATTTTTGCCATTGAAAAACATGTTTTTCATATACCAGAAATGTTTGAAGCTACTGACTGAATGAAAGGAGCTGGCATCTCACTCTCTTTGAATCTTCTTTATCATGCTAGGATTAACAGGAAAAAGCAAAAAAATTCAGAATTGCACCTTGCAATGTGGAGATATTACTGTTTGTGCATTTACAATATTCATTGATTTTTGCCATTGAAAAACATATTTTTCATATACCAGAAATGTTTGAAGCTACTGACTGAATGAAAGGAGCTGGCATCTCACTCTCTTTGAATCTTCTTTATCATGCTAGGATTAACAGGAAAAAGCAAAAAATTTCAGAATTGCACCTTGCAATGTGGAGATATTACTGTTTGTGCATTTACAATATTCATTGATTTTTGCCATTGAAAAACATGTTTTTCATATACCAGAAATGTTTGAAGCTACTGACTGAATGAAAGGAGCTGGCATCTCACTCTCTTTGAATCTTCTTTATCATGCTAGGATTAGCAGGAAAAAGCAAAAAATTTCAGAATTGCACCTTGCAATGTGGAGATATTACTGTTTGTGCATTTACAATATTCATTGATTTTTGCCATTGAAAAACGTCCAGAAATGTGTGAAGCTACTGACTGAATGAAAGGAGCTGGCATCTCACTCTCTTTGAATCTTCTTTATCATGCTAGGATTAGCAGGAAAAAGCAAAAAATTTCAGAATTGCACCTTGCAATGTGGAGATATTACTGTTTGTGCATTTACAATATTCATTGATTTTTGCCATTGAAAAACATGTTTTTCATATACCAGAAATGTTTGAAGCTACTGACTGAATGAAAGGAGCTGGCATCTCACTCTCTTTGAATCTTCTTTATCATGCTAGGATTAGCAGGAAAAAGCAAAATATTTCAGAATTGCACCTTGCAATGTGGAGATATTACTGTTTGTGCATTTACAATATTCATTGATTTTTGCCATTGAAAAACATGTTTTTCATATACCAGAAATGTTTGAAGCTACTGACTGAATGAAAGGAGCTGGCATCTCACTCTCTTTGAATCTTCTTTATCATGCTAGGATTAACAGGAAAAAGCAAAAAATTTCAGAATTGCACCTTGCAATGTGGAGATATTACTGTTTGTGCATTTACAATATTCATTGATTTTTGCCATTGAAAAACATGTTTTTCATATACCAGAAATGTTTGAAGCTACTGACTGAATGAAAGGAGCTGGCATCTCACTCTCTTTGAATCTTCTTTATCATGCTAGGATTAACAGGAAAAAGCAAAAAATTTCAGAATTGCACCTTGCAATGTGGAGATATTACTGTTTGTGCATTTACAATATTCATTGATTTTTGCCATTGAAAAACGTCCAGAAATGTTTGAAGCTACTGACTGAATGAAAGGAGCTGGCATCTCACTCTCTTTGAATCTTCTTTATCATGCTAGGATTAGCAGGAAAAAGCAAAAAATTTCAGAATTGCACCTTGCAATGTGGAGATATTACTGTTTGTGCTTTTACAATATTCATTGATTTTTGCCATTGAAAAACGTCCAGAAATGTTTGAAGCTACTGACTGAATGAAAGGAGCTGGCATCTCACTCTCTTTGAATCTTCTTTATCATGCTAGGATTAGCAGGAAAAAGCAAAAAATTTCAGAATTGCACCTTGCAATGTGGAGATATTACTGTTTGTGCATTTACAATATTCATTGATTTTTGCCATTGAAAAACATGTTTTTCATATACCAGAAATGTTTGAAGCTACTGACTGAATGAAAGGAGCTGGCATCTCACTCTCTTTGAATCTTCTTTATCATGCTAGGATTAGCAGGAAAAAGCAAAAAATTTCAGAATTGCACCTTGCAATGTGGAGATATTACTGTTTGTGCATTTACAATATTCATTGATTTTTGCCATTGAAAAACATGTTTTTCATATACCAGAAATGTTTGAAGCTACTGACTGAATGAAAGGAGCTGGCATCTCACTCTCTTTGAATCTTCTTTATCATGCTAGGATTAACAGGAAAAAGCAAAAAATTTCAGAATTGCACCTTGCAATGTGGAGATATTACTGTTTGTGCATTTACAATATTCATTGATTTTTGCCATTGAAAAACATGTTTTTCATATACCAGAAATGTTTGAAGCTACTGACTGAATGAAAGGAGCTGGCATCTCACTCTCTTTGAATCTTCTTTATCATGCTAGGATTAACAGGAAAAAGCAAAAATTTCAGAATTGCACCTTGCAATGTGGAGATATTACTGTTTGTGCATTTACAATATTCATTGATTTTTGCCATTGAAAAACGTCCAGAAATGTTTGAAGCTACTGACTGAATGAAAGGAGCTGGCATCTCACTCTCTTTGAATCTTCTTTATCATGCTAGGATTAGCAGGAAAAAGCAAAAAATTTCAGAATTGCACCTTGCAATGTGGAGATATTACTGTTTGTGCATTTACAATATTCATTGATTTTTGCCATTGAAAAACATGTTTTTCATATACCAGAAATGTTTGAAGCTACTGACTGAATGAAAGGAGCTGGCATCGCACTCTCTTTGAATCTTCTTTATCATGCTAGGATTAGCAGGAAAAAGCAAAAAATTTCAGAATTGCACCTTGCAATGTGGAGATATTACTGTTTGTGCATTTACAATATTCATTGATTTTTGCCATTGAAAAACGTCCAGAAATGTTTGAAGCTACTGACTGAATGAAAGGAGCTGGCATCTCACTCTCTTTGAATCTTCTTTATCATGCTAGGATTAGCAGGAAAAAGCAAAAAATTTCAGAATTGCACCTTGCAATGTGGAGATATTACTGTTTGTGCATTTACAATATTCATTGATTTTTGCCATTGAAAAACATGTTTATCATATACCAGAAATGTTTGAAGCTACTGACTGAATGAAAGGAGCTGGCATCTCACTCTTTGAATCTTCTTTATCATGCTAGGATTAGCAGGAAAAAGCAAAAAATTTCAGAATTGCACCTTGCAATGTGGAGATATTAGTTTGTGCATTTACAATATTCATTGATTTTTGCCATTGAAAAACATGTTTTTCATATACCAGAAATGTTTGAAGCTACTGACTGAATGAAAGGAGCTGGCATCTCACTCTCTTTGAATCTTCTTTATCATGCTAGGATTAACAGGAAAAAGCAAAAAATTTCAGAATTGCACCTTGCAATGTGGAGATATTACTGTTTGTGCATTTACAATATTCATTGATTTTTGCCATTGAAAAACATGTTTTTCATATACCAGAAATGTTTGAAGCTACTGACTGAATGAAAGGAGCTGGCATCTCACTCTCTTTGAATCTTCTTTATCATGCTAGGATTAACAGGAAAAAGCAAAAAATTTCAGAATTGCACCTTGCAATGTGGAGATATTACTGTTTGTGCATTTACAATATTCATTGATTTTTGCCATTGAAAAACGTCCAGAAATGTTTGAAGATACTGACTGAATGAAAGGAGCTGGCATCTCACTCTCTTTGAATCTTCTTTATCATGCTAGGATTAGCAGGAAAAAGCAAAAAATTTCAGAATTGCACCTTGCAATGTGGAGATATTACTGTTTGTGCATTTACAATATTCATTGATTTTTGCCATTGAAAAACATGTTTTTCATATACCAGAAATGTTTGAAGCTACTGACTGAATGAAAGGAGCTGGCATCTCACTCTCTTTGAATCTTCTTTATCATGCTAGGATTAACAGGAAAAAGCAAAAAATTTCAGAATTGCACCTTGCAATGTGGAGATATTACTGTTTGTGCATTTACAATATTCATTGATTTTTGCCATTGAAAAACGTCCAGAAATGTTTGAAGCTACTGACTGAATGAAAGGAGCTGGCATCTCACTCTCTTTGAATCTTCTTTATCATGCTAGGATTAGCAGGAAAAAGCAAAAAATTTCAGAATTGCACCTTGCAATGTGGAGATATTACTCTTTGTGCATTTACAATATTCATTGATTTTTGCCATTGAAAAACATGTTTTTCATATACCAGAAATGTTTGAAGCTACTGACTGAATGAAAGGAGCTGGCATCTCACTCTCTTTGAATCTTCTTTATCATGCTAGGATTAGCAGGAAAAAGCAAAAAATTTCAGAATTGCACCTTGCAATGTGGAGATATTACTGTTTGTGCATTTACAATATTCATTGATTTTTGCCATTGAAAAACATGTTTTTCATATACCAGAAATGTTTGAAGCTACTGACTGAATGAAAGGAGCTGGCATCTCACTCTCTTTGAATCTTCTTTATCATGCTAGGATTAGCAGGAAAAAGCAAAAAATTTCAGAATTGCACCTTGCAATGTGGAGATATTACTCTTTGTGCATTTACAATATTCATTGATTTTTGCCATTGAAAAACATGTTTTTCATATACCAGAAATGTTTGAAGCTACTGACTGAATGAAAGGAGCTGGCATCTCACTCTCTTTGAATCTTCTTTATCATGCTAGGATTAACAGGAAAAAGCAAAAAATTTCAGAATTGCACCTTGCAATGTGGAGATATTACTGTTTGTGCATTTACAATATTCATTGATTTTTGCCATTGAAAAACGTCCAGAAATGTTTGAAGCTACTGACTGAATGAAAGGAGCTGGCATCTCACTCTCTTTGAATCTTCTTTATCATGCTAGGATTAGCAGGAAAAAGGAAAAAATTTCAGAATTGCACCTTGCAATGTGGAGATATTACTCTTTGTGCATTTACAATATTCATTGATTTTTGCCATTGAAAAACATGTTTTTCATATACCAGAAATGTTTGAAGCTACTGACTGAATGAAAGGAGCTGGCATCTCACTCTCTTTGAATCTTCTTTATCATGCTAGGATTAGCAGGAAAAAGCAAAAAATTTCAGAATTGCACCTTGCAATGTGGAGATATTACTGTTTGTGCATTTACAATATTCATTGATTTTTGCCATTGAAAAACATGTTTTTCATATACCAGAAATGTTTGAAGCTACTGACTGAATGAAAGGAGCTGGCATCTCACTATCTTTGAAAATTCTTTATCATGCTAGGATTAGCAGGAAAAAGCAAAAAATTTCAGAATTGCACCTTGCAATGTGGAGATATTACTGTTTGTGCATTTACAATATTCATTGATTTTTGCCATTGAAAAACATGTTTTTCATATACCAGAAATGTTTGAAGCTACTGACTGAATGAAAGGAGCTGGCATCTCACTCTCTTTGAATCTTCTTTATCATGCTAGGATTAACAGGAAAAAGCAAAAAATTTCAGAATTGCACCTTGCAATGTGGAGATATTACTGTTTGTGCATTTACAATATTCATTGATTTTTGCCATTGAAAAACATGTTTTTCATATACCAGAAATGTTTGAAGCTACTGACTGAATGAAAGGAGCTGGCATCTCACTCTCTTTGAATCTTCTTTATCATGCTAGGATTAACAGGAAAAAGCAAAAAAATTTCAGAATTGCACCTTGCAATTTGGAGATATTACTGTTTGTGCATTTACAATATTCATTGATTTTTGCCTTTGAAAAACGTCCAGAAATGTTTGAAGCTACTGACTGAATGAAAGGAGCTGGCATCTCACTCTCTTTGAATCTTCTTTATCATGCTAGGATTAACAGGAAAAAGCTAAAAATTTCAGAATTGCACCTTGCAATGTGGAGATATTACTGTTTGTGCATTTACAATATTCATTGATTTTTGCCATTGAAAAACATGTTTTTCATATACCAGAAATGTTTGAAGCTACTGACTGAATGAAAGGAGCTGGCATCTCACTCTCTTTGAATCTTCTTTATCATGCTAGGATTAGCAGGAAAAAGCAAAAAATTTCAGAATTGCACCTTGCAATGTGGAGATATTACTGTTTGTGCATTTACAATATTCATTGATTTTTGCCATTGAAAAACATGTTTTTCATATGCCAGAAATGTTTGAAGCTACTGACTGAATGAAAGGAGCTGGCATCTCACTCTCTTTGAATCTTCTTTATCATGCTAGGATTAGCAGGAAAAAGCAAAAAATTTCAGAATTGCACCTTGCAATGTGGAGATATTACTGTTTGTGCATTTACAATATTCATTGATTTTTGCCATTGAAAAACATGTTTTTCATATACCAGAAATGTTTGAAGCTACTGACTGAATGAAAGGAGCTGGCATCTCACTCTCTTTGAATCTTCTTTATCATGCTAGGATTAGCAGGAAAAAGCAAAAAATTTCAGAATTGCACCTTGCAATGTGGAGATATTACTGTTTGTGCATTTACAATATTCATTGATTTTTGCCATTGAAAAACATCATGTTATTCATATACCAGAAATGTTTGAAGCTACTGACTGAATGAAAGGAGCTGGCATTTCACTCTCTTTGAATCTTCTTTATCATGCTAGGATTAGCAGGAAAAAGCAAAAAATTTCCGAATTGCACCTTGCAATGTGGAGATATTACTGTTTGTGCATTTACAATATTCATTGATTTTTGCCATTGAAAAACATGTTTTTCATATACCAGAAATGTTTGAAGCTACTGACTGAATGAAAGGAGCTGGCATCTCACTCTCTTTGAATCTTCTTTATCATGCTAGGATTAGCAGGAAAAAGCAAAAAATTTCAGAATTGCACCTTGCAATATGGAGATATTACTGTTTGTGCATTTACAATATTCATTGATTTTTGCCATTTAAAAACATGTTTTTCATATACCAGAAATGTTTGAAGCTACTGACTGAATGAAAGGAGCTGGCATCTCACTCTCTTTGAATCTTCTTTATCATGCTAGGATTAACAGGAAAAAGCAAAAAATTTCAGAATTGCACCTTGCAATGTGGAGATATTACTGTTTGTGCATTTACAATATTCATTGATTTTTGCCATTGAAAAACATGTTTTTCATATACCAGAAATGTTTGAAGCTACTGACTGAATGAAAGGAGCTGGCATCTCACTCTCTTTGAATCTTCTTTATCATGCTAGGATTAACAGGAAAAAGCAAAAAATTTCAGAATTGCACCTTGCAATGTGGAGATATTACTGTTTGTGCATTTACAATATTCATTGATTTTTGCCATTGAAAAACGTCCAGAAATGTTTGAAGATACTGACTGAATGAAAGGAGCTGGCATCTCACTCTCTTTGAATCTTCTTTATCATGCTAGGATTAGCAGGAAAAAGCAAAAAATTTCAGAATTGCACCTTGCAATGTGGAGATATTACTGTTTGTGCATTTACAATATTCATTGATTTTTGCCATTGAAAAACATGTTTTTCATATACCAGAAATGTTTGAAGCTACTGACTGAATGAAAGGAGCTGGCATCTCACTCTCTTTGAATCTTCTTTATCATGCTAGGATTAACAGGAAAAAGCAAAAAATTTCAGAATTGCACCTTGCAATGTGGAGATATTACTGTTTGTGCATTTACAATATTCATTGATTTTTGCCATTGAAAAACGTCCAGAAATGTTTGAAGCTACTGACTGAATGAAAGGAGCTGGCATCTCACTCTCTTTGAATCTTCTTTATCATGCTAGGATTAGCAGGAAAAAGCAAAAAATTTCAGAATTGCACCTTGCAATGTGGAGATATTACTCTTTGTGCATTTACAATATTCATTGATTTTTGCCATTGAAAAACATGTTTTTCATATACCAGAAATGTTTGAAGCTACTGACTGAATGAAAGGAGCTGGCATCTCACTCTCTTTGAATCTTCTTTATCATGCTAGGATTAGCAGGAAAAAGCAAAAAATTTCAGAATTGCACCTTGCAATGTGGAGATATTACTGTTTGTGCATTTACAATATTCATTGATTTTTGCCATTGAAAAACATGTTTTTCATATACCAGAAATGTTTGAAGCTACTGACTGAATGAAAGGAGCTGGCATCTCACTCTCTTTGAATCTTCTTTATCATGCTAGGATTAACAGGAAAAAGCAAAAAATTTCAGAATTGCACCTTGCAATGTGGAGATATTACTGTTTGTGCATTTACAATATTCATTGATTTTTGCCATTGAAAAACGTCCAGAAATGTTTGAAGCTACTGACTGAATGAAAGGAGCTGGCATCTCACTCTCTTTGAATCTTCTTTATCATGCTAGGATTAGCAGGAAAAAGCAAAAAATTTCAGAATTGCACCTTGCAATGTGGAGATATTACTCTTTGTGCATTTACAATATTCATTGATTTTTGCCATTGAAAAACATGTTTTTCATATACCAGAAATGTTTGAAGCTACTGACTGAATGAAAGGAGCTGGCATCTCACTCTCTTTGAATCTTCTTTATCATGCTAGGATTAACAGGAAAAAGCAAAAAATTTCAGAATTGCACCTTGCAATGTGGAGATATTACTGTTTGTGCATTTACAATATTCATTGATTTTTGCCATTGAAAAACGTCCAGAAATGTTTGAAGCTACTGACTGAATGAAAGGAGCTGGCATCTCACTCTCTTTGAATCTTCTTTATCATGCTAGGATTAGCAGGAAAAAGGAAAAAATTTCAGAATTGCACCTTGCAATGTGGAGATATTACTCTTTGTGCATTTACAATATTCATTGATTTTTGCCATTGAAAAACATGTTTTTCATATACCAGAAATGTTTGAAGCTACTGACTGAATGAAAGGAGCTGGCATCTCACTCTCTTTGAATCTTCTTTATCATGCTAGGATTAGCAGGAAAAAGCAAAAAATTTCAGAATTGCACCTTGCAATGTGGAGATATTACTGTTTGTGCATTTACAATATTCATTGATTTTTGCCATTGAAAAACATGTTTTTCATATACCAGAAATGTTTGAAGCTACTGACTGAATGAAAGGAGCTGGCATCTCACTATCTTTGAAAATTCTTTATCATGCTAGGATTAGCAGGAAAAAGCAAAAAATTTCAGAATTGCACCTTGCAATGTGGAGATATTACTGTTTGTGCATTTACAATATTCATTGATTTTTGCCATTGAAAAACATGTTTTTCATATACCAGAAATGTTTGAAGCTACTGACTGAATGAAAGGAGCTGGCATCTCACTCTCTTTGAATCTTCTTTATCATGCTAGGATTAACAGGAAAAAGCAAAAAATTTCAGAATTGCACCTTGCAATGTGGAGATATTACTGTTTGTGCATTTACAATATTCATTGATTTTTGCCATTGAAAAACATGTTTTTCATATACCAGAAATGTTTGAAGCTACTGACTGAATGAAAGGAGCTGGCATCTCACTCTCTTTGAATCTTCTTTATCATGCTAGGATTAACAGGAAAAAGCAAAAAAATTTCAGAATTGCACCTTGCAATTTGGAGATATTACTGTTTGTGCATTTACAATATTCATTGATTTTTGCCTTTGAAAAACGTCCAGAAATGTTTGAAGCTACTGACTGAATGAAAGGAGCTGGCATCTCACTCTCTTTGAATCTTCTTTATCATGCTAGGATTAACAGGAAAAAGCTAAAAATTTCAGAATTGCACCTTGCAATGTGGAGATATTACTGTTTGTGCATTTACAATATTCATTGATTTTTGCCATTGAAAAACATGTTTTTCATATACCAGAAATGTTTGAAGCTACTGACTGAATGAAAGGAGCTGGCATCTCACTCTCTTTGAATCTTCTTTATCATGCTAGGATTAGCAGGAAAAAGCAAAAAATTTCAGAATTGCACCTTGCAATGTGGAGATATTACTGTTTGTGCATTTACAATATTCATTGATTTTTGCCATTGAAAAACATGTTTTTCATATGCCAGAAATGTTTGAAGCTACTGACTGAATGAAAGGAGCTGGCATCTCACTCTCTTTGAATCTTCTTTATCATGCTAGGATTAGCAGGAAAAAGCAAAAAATTTCAGAATTGCACCTTGCAATGTGGAGATATTACTGTTTGTGCATTTACAATATTCATTGATTTTTGCCATTGAAAAACATGTTTTTCATATACCAGAAATGTTTGAAGCTACTGACTGAATGAAAGGAGCTGGCATCTCACTCTCTTTGAATCTTCTTTATCATGCTAGGATTAGCAGGAAAAAGCAAAAAATTTCAGAATTGCACCTTGCAATGTGGAGATATTACTGTTTGTGCATTTACAATATTCATTGATTTTTGCCATTGAAAAACATCATGTTATTCATATACCAGAAATGTTTGAAGCTACTGACTGAATGAAAGGAGCTGGCATTTCACTCTCTTTGAATCTTCTTTATCATGCTAGGATTAGCAGGAAAAAGCAAAAAATTTCCGAATTGCACCTTGCAATGTGGAGATATTACTGTTTGTGCATTTACAATATTCATTGATTTTTGCCATTGAAAAACATGTTTTTCATATACCAGAAATGTTTGAAGCTACTGACTGAATGAAAGGAGCTGGCATCTCACTCTCTTTGAATCTTCTTTATCATGCTAGGATTAGCAGGAAAAAGCAAAAAATTTCAGAATTGCACCTTGCAATATGGAGATATTACTGTTTGTGCATTTACAATATTCATTGATTTTTGCCATTTAAAAACATGTTTTTCATATACCAGAAATGTTTGAAGCTACTGACTGAATGAAAGGAGCTGGCATCTCACTCTCTTTGAATCTTCTTTATCATGCTAGGATTAACAGGAAAAAGCAAAAAATTTCAGAATTGCACCTTGCAATGTGGAGATATTACTGTTTGTGCATTTACAATATTCATTGATTTTTGCCATTGAAAAACGTCCAGAAATGTTTGAAGCTACTGACTGAATGAAAGGAGCTGACATCTCACTCTCTTTGAATCTTCTTTATCATGCTAGGATTAGCAGGAAAAAGCAAAAAATTTCAGAATTGCACCTTGCAATGTGGAGATATTACTGTTTGTGCATTTACAATATTCATTGATTTTTGCCATTGAAAAACATCATGTTATTCATATACCAGAAATGTTTGAAGCTACTGACTGAATGAAAGGAGCTGGCATCTCACTCTCTTTGAATCTTCTTTATCATGCTAGGATTAGCAGGAAAAAGCAAAAAATTTCAGAATTGCACCTTGCAATGTGGAGATATTACTGTTTGTGCATTTACAATATTCATTGATTTTTTCCATTGAAAAACATGTTTTTCATATACCAGAAATGTTTGAAGCTACTGACTGAATGAAAGGAGCTGGCATCTCACTCTCTTTGAATCTTCTTTATCATGCTAGGATTAGCAGGAAAAAGCAAAAATTTTCAGAATTGCACCTTGCAATGTGGAGATATTACTGTTTGTGCATTTACAATATTCATTGATTTTTGCCATTGAAAAACATGTTTTTCATATACCAGAAATGTTTGAAGCTACTGACTGAATGAAAGGAGCTGGCATCTCACTCTCTTTGAATCTTCTTTATCATGCTAGGATTAACAGGAAAAAGCAAAAAATTTCAGAATTGCACCTTGCAATGTGGAGATATTACTGTTTGTGCATTTACAATATTCATTGATTTTTGCCATTGAAAAACGTCCAGAAATGTTTGAAGCTACTGACTGAATGAAAGGAGCTGGCATCTCACTCTCTTTGAATCTTCTTTATCATGCTAGGATTAGCAGGAAAAAGCAAAAAATTTCATAATTGCACCTTGCAATGTGGAGATATTACTGTTTGTGCATTTACAATATTCATTGATTTCTGCCATTGAAAAACATGTTTTTCATATACCAGAAATGTTTGAAGCTACTGACTGAATGAAAGGAGCTGGCATCTCACTCTTTGAATCTTCTTTATCATGCTAGGATTAGCAGGAAAAAGCAAAAAATTTCAGAATTGCACCTTGCAATGTGGAGATATTACTGTTTGTGCATTTACAATATTCATTGATTTTTGCCATTGAAAAACATGTTTTTCATATACCAGAAATGTTTGAAGCTACTGACTGAATGAAAGGAGCTGGCATCTCACTCTCTTTGAATCTTCTTTATCATGCTAGGATTAACAGGAAAAAGCAAAAAATTTCAGAATTGCACCTTGCAATGTGGAGATATTACTGTTTGTGCATTTACAATATTCATTGATTTTTGCCATTGAAAAACGTCCAGAAATGTTTGAAGCTACTGACTGAATGAAAGGAGCTGGCATCTCACTCTCTTTGAATCTTCTTTATCATGCTAGGATTAGCAGAAAAAAGCAAAAAATTTCAGAATTGCACCTTGCAATGTGGAGATATTACTGTTTGTGCATTTACAATATTCATTGATTTTTGCCATTGAAAAACATGTTTTTCATATACCAGAAATGTTTGAAGCTACTGACTGAATGAAAGGAGCTGGCATCTCACTCTCTTTGAATCTTCTTTATCATGCTAGGATTAGCAGGAAAAAGCAAAAAATTTCAGAATTGCACCTTGCAATGTGGAGATATTACTGTTTGTGCATTTACAATATTCATTGATTTTTGCCATTGAAAAACGTCCAGAAATGTTTGAAGCTACTGACTGAATGAAAGGAGCTGGCATCTCACTCTCTTTGAATCTTCTTTATCATGCTAGGATTAGCAGGAAAAAGCAAAAAATTTCAGAATTGCACCTTGCAATGTGGAGATATTACTGTTTGTGCATTTACAATATTCATTGATTTTTGCCATTGAAAAACATCATGTTATTCATATACCAGAAATGTTTGAAGCTACTGACTGAATGAAAGGAGCTGGCATCTCACTCTCTTTGAATCTTCTTTATCATGCTAGGATTAGCAGGAAAAAGCAAAAAATTTCAGAATTGCACCTTGCAATGTGGAGATATTACTGTTTGTGCATTTACAATATTCATTGATTTTTTCCATTGAAAAACATGTTTTTCATATACCAGAAATGTTTGAAGCTACTGACTGAATGAAAGGAGCTGGCATCTCACTCTCTTTGAATCTTCTTTATCATGCTAGGATTAGCAGGAAAAAGCAAAAATTTTCAGAATTGCACCTTGCAATGTGGAGATATTACTGTTTGTGCATTTACAATATTCATTGATTTTTGCCATTGAAAAACATGTTTTTCATATACCAGAAATGTTTGAAGCTACTGACTGAATGAAAGGAGCTGGCATCTCACTCTCTTTGAATCTTCTTTATCATGCTAGGATTAACAGGAAAAAGCAAAAAATTTCAGAATTGCACCTTGCAATGTGGAGATATTACTGTTTGTGCATTTACAATATTCATTGATTTTTGCCATTGAAAAACGTCCAGAAATGTTTGAAGCTACTGACTGAATGAAAGGAGCTGGCATCTCACTCTCTTTGAATCTTCTTTATCATGCTAGGATTAGCAGGAAAAGGCAAAAAATTTCAGAATTGCACCTTGCAATGTGGAGATATTACTGTTTGTGCATTTACAATATTCATTGATTTCTGCCATTGAAAAACATGTTTTTCATATACCAGAAATGTTTGAAGCTACTGACTGAATGAAAGGAGCTGGCATCTCACTCTTTGAATCTTCTTTATCATGCTAGGATTAGCAGGAAAAGCAAAAAATTTCAGAATTGCACCTTGCAATGTGGAGATATTACTGTTTGTGCATTTACAATATTCATTGATTTTTGCAATTGAAAAACATGTTTTTCATATACCAGAAATGTTTGAAGCTACTGACTGAATGAAAGGAGCTGGCATCTCACTCTCTTTGAATCTTCTTTATCATGCTAGGATTAACAGGAAAAAGCAAAAAAATTCAGAATTGCACCTTGCAATGTGGAGATATTACTGTTTGTGCATTTACAATATTCATTGATTTTTGCCATTGAAAAACGTCCAGAAATGTTTGAAGCTACTGACTGAATGAAAGGAGCTGGCATCTCACTCTCTTTGAATCTTCTTTATCATGCTAGGATTAGCAGGAAAAAGCAAAAAATTTCAGAATTGCACCTTGCAATGTGGAGATATTACTGTTTGTGCATTTACAATATTCATTGATTTTTGCCATTGAAAAACATGTTTTTCATATACCAGAAATGTTTGAAGCTACTGACTGAATGAAAGGAGCTGGCATCTCACTCTCTTTGAATCTTCTTTATCATGCTAGGATTAGCAGGAAAAAGCAAAAAATTTCAGAATTGCACCTTGCAATGTGGAGATATTACTGTTTGTGCATTTACAATATTCATTGATTTTTGCCATTGAAAAACATGTTTTTCATATACCAGAAATGTTTGAGGCTACTGACTGAATGAAAGGAGATGGCATCTCACTCTCTTTGAATCTTCTTTATCATGCTAGGATTAACAGGAAAAAGCAAAAAATTTCAGAATTGCACCTTGCAATGTGGAGATATTACTGTTTGTGCATTTACAATATTCATTGATTTTTGCCATTGAAAAACATGTTTTTCATATACCAGAAATGTTTGAAGCTACTGACTGAATGAAAGGAGCTGGCATCTCACTCTCTTTGAATCTTCTTTATCATGCTAGGATTAACAGGAAAAAGCAAAAAATTTCAGAATTGCACCTTGCAATGTGGAGATATTACTGTTTGTGCATTTACAATATTCATTGATTTTTGCCATTGAAAAACGTCCAGAAATGTTTGAAGCTACTGACTGAATGAAAGGAGCTGGCATCTCACTCTCTTTGAATCTTCTTTATCATGCTAGGATTAGCAGGAAAAAGCAAAAAATTTCAGAATTGCACCTTGCAATGTGGAGATATTACTGTTTGTGCATTTACAATATTCATTGATTTTTGCCATTGAAAAACATGTTTTTCATATACCAGAAATGTTTGAAGCTACTGACTGAATGAAAGGAGCTGGCATCTCACTCTCTTTGAATCTTCTTTATCATGCTAGGATTAGCAGGAAAAAGCAAAAAAATTTCAGAATTGCACCTTGCAATGTGGAGATATTACTGTTTGTGCATTTACAATATTCATTGATTTTTGCCATTGAAAAACATGTTTTTCATATACCAGAAATGTTTGAAGCTACTGACTGAATGAAAGGAGCTGGCATCTCACTCTCTTTGAATCTTCTTTATCATGCTAGGATTAACAGGAAAAAGCAAAAAATTTCAGAATTGCACCTTGCAATGTGGAGATATTACTGTTTGTGCATTTACAATATTCATTGATTTTTGCCATTGAAAAACGTCCAGAAATGTTTAAAGCTACTGACTGAATGAAAGGAGCTGGCATCTCACTCTCTTTGAATCTTCTTTATCATGCTAGGATTAGCAGGAAAAAGCAAAAAATTTCAGAATTGCACCTTGCAATGTGGAGATATTACTGTTTGTGCATTTACAATATTCATTGATTTTTGCCATTGAAAAACATGTTTTTCATATACCAGAAATGTTTGAAGCTACTGACTGAATGAAAGGAGCTGGCATCTCACTCTCTTTGAATCTTCTTTATCATGCTAGGATTAGCAGGAAAAAGCAAAAAATTTCAGAATTGCACCTTGCAATGTGGAGATATTACTGTTTGTGCATTTACAATATTCATTGATTTTTGCCATTGAAAAACATGTTTTTCATATACCAGAAATGTTTGAAGCTACTGACTGAATGAAAGGAGCTGGCATCTCACTCTCTTTGAATCTTCTTTATCATGCTAGGATTAACAGGAAAAAGCAAAAAATTTCAGAATTGCACCTTGCAATGTGGAGATATTACTGTTTGTGCATTTACAATATTCATTGATTTTTGCCATTGAAAAACGTCCAGAAATGTTTGAAGCTACTGACTGAATGAAAGGAGCTGGCATCTCACTCTCTTTGAATCTTCTTTATCATGCTAGGATTAACAGGAAAAAGCTAAAAATTTCAGAATTGCACCTTGCAATGTGGAGATATTACTGTTTGTGCATTTACAATACTCATTGATTTTTGCCATTGAAAAACATGTTTTTCATATACCAGAAATGTTTGAAGCTACTGACTGAATGAAAGGAGCTGGCATCTCACTCTCTTTGAATCTTCTTTATCATGCTAGGATTAGCAGGAAAAAGCAAAAAATTTCAGAATTGCACCTTGCAATGTGGAGATATTACTGTTTGTGCATTTACAATATTCATTGATTTTTGCCATTGAAAAACATGTTTTTCATATACCAGAAATGTTTGAAGCTACTGACTGAATGAAAGGAGCTGGCATCTCACTCTCTTTGAATCTTCTTTATCATGCTAGGATTAGCAGGAAAAAGCAAAAAATTTCAGAATTGCACCTTGCAATGTGGAGATATTACTGTTTGTGCATTTACAATATTCATTGATTTTTGCCATTGAAAAACATGTTATTCATATACCAGAAATGTTTGAAGCTACTGACTGAATGAAAGGAGCTGGCATCTCACTCTCTTTGAATCTTCTTTATCATGCTAGGATTAACAGGAAAAAGCAAAAAATTTCAGAATTTCACCTTGCAATGTGGAGATATTACTGTTTGTGCATTTACAATATTCATTGATTTTTGCCATTGAAAAACGTCCAGAAATGTTTGAAGCTACTGACTGAATGAAAGGAGCTGGCATCTCACTCTCTTTGAATCTTCTTTATCATGCTAGGATTAGCAGGAAAAAGCAAAAAATTTCAGAATTGCACCTTGCAATGTGGAGATATTACTGTTTGTGCATTTACAATATTCATTGATTTTTGCCATTGAAAAACATGTTTTTCATATACCAGAAATGTTTGAAGCTACTGACTGAATGAAAGGAGCTGGCATCTAACTCTCTTTGAATCTTCTTTATCATGCTAGGATTAGCAGGAAAAAGCAAAAAATTTCAGAATTGCACCTTGCAATGTGGAGATATTACTGTTTGTGCATTTACAATATTCATTGATTTTTGCCATTGAAAAACATGTTTTTCATATACCAGAAATGTTTGAAGCTACTGACTGAATGAAAGGAGCTGGCATCTCACTCTCTTTGAATCTTCTTTATCATGCTAGGATTAACAGGAAAAAGCAAAAAATTTCAGAATTGCACCTTGCAATGTGGAGATATTACTGTTTGTGCATTTACAATATTCATTGATTTTTGCCATTGAAAAACGTCCAGAAATGTTTGAAGCTACTGACTGAATGAAAGGAGCTGGCATCTCACTCTCTTTGAATCTTCTTTATCATGCTAGGATTAGCAGGAAAAAGCAAAAAATTTCAGAATTGCACCTTGCAATGTGGAGATATTACTGTTTGTGCATTTACAATATTCATTGATTTTTGCCATTGAAAAACATGTTTTTCATATACCAGAAATGTTTGAAGCTACTGACTGAATGAAAGGAGCTGGCATCTCACTCTTTGAATCTTCTTTATCATGCTAGGATTAGCAGGAAAAAGCAAAAAATTTCAGAATTGCACCTTGCAATGTGGAGATATTACTGTTTGTGCATTTACAATATTCATTGATTTTTGCCATTGAAAAACATGTTTTTCATATACCAGAAATGTTTGAAGCTACTGACTGAATGAAAGGAGCTGGCATCTCACTCTCTTTGAATCTTCTTTATCATGCTAGGATTAACAGGAAAAAGCAAAAAATTTCAGAATTGCACCTTGCAATGTGGAGATATTACTGTTTGTGCATTTACAATATTCATTGATTTTTGCCATTGAAAAACGTCCAGAAATGTTTGAAGCTACTGACTGAATGAAAGGAGCTGGCATCTCACTCTCTTTGAATATTCTTTATCATGCTAGGATTAGCAGGAAAAAGCAAAAAATTTCAGAATTGCACCTTGCAATGTGGAGATATTACTGTTTGTGCATTTACAATATTCATTGATTTTTGCCATTGAAAAACATGTTATTCATATACCAGAAATGTTTGAAGCTACTGACTGAATGAAAGGAGCTGGCATCTCACTCTCTTTGAATCTTCTTTATCATGCTAGGATTAACAGGAAAAAGCAAAAAATTTCAGAATTTCACCTTGCAATGTGGAGATATTACTGTTTGTGCATTTACAATATTCATTGATTTTTGCCATTGAAAAACGTCCAGAAATGTTTGAAGCTACTGACTGAATGAAAGGAGCTGGCATCTCACTCTCTTTGAATCTTCTTTATCATGCTAGGATTAGCAGGAAAAAGCAAAAAATTTCAGAATTGCACCTTGCAATGTGGAGATATTACTGTTTGTGCATTTACAATATTCATTGATTTTTGCCATTGAAAAACATGTTTTTCATATACCAGAAATGTTTGAAGCTACTGACTGAATGAAAGGAGCTGGCATCTAACTCTCTTTGAATCTTCTTTATCATGCTAGGATTAGCAGGAAAAAGCAAAAAATTTCAGAATTGCACCTTGCAATGTGGAGATATTACTGTTTGTGCATTTACAATATTCATTGATTTTTGCCATTGAAAAACATGTTTTTCATATACCAGAAATGTTTGAAGCTACTGACTGAATGAAAGGAGCTGGCATCTCACTCTCTTTGAATCTTCTTTATCATGCTAGGATTAACAGGAAAAAGCAAAAAATTTCAGAATTGCACCTTGCAATGTGGAGATATTACTGTTTGTGCATTTACAATATTCATTGATTTTTGCCATTGAAAAACGTCCAGAAATGTTTGAAGCTACTGACTGAATGAAAGGAGCTGGCATCTCACTCTCTTTGAATCTTCTTTATCATGCTAGGATTAGCAGGAAAAAGCAAAAAATTTCAGAATTGCACCTTGCAATGTGGAGATATTACTGTTTGTGCATTTACAATATTCATTGATTTTTGCCATTGAAAAACATGTTATTCATATACCAGAAATGTTTGAAGCTACTGACTGAATGAAAGGAGCTGGCATCTCACTCTCTTTGAATCTTCTTTATCATGCTAGGATTAACAGGAAAAAGCAAAAAATTTCAGAATTTCACCTTGCAATGTGGAGATATTACTGTTTGTGCATTTACAATATTCATTGATTTTTGCCATTGAAAAACGTCCAGAAATGTTTGAAGCTACTGACTGAATGAAAGGAGCTGGCATCTCACTCTCTTTGAATCTTCTTTATCATGCTAGGATTAGCAGGAAAAAGCAAAAAATTTCAGAATTGCACCTTGCAATGTGGAGATATTACTGTTTGTGCATTTACAATATTCATTGATTTTTGCCATTGAAAAACATGTTTTTCATATACCAGAAATGTTTGAAGCTACTGACTGAATGAAAGGAGCTGGCATCTAACTCTCTTTGAATCTTCTTTATCATGCTAGGATTAGCAGGAAAAAGCAAAAAATTTCAGAATTGCACCTTGCAATGTGGAGATATTACTGTTTGTGCATTTACAATATTCATTGATTTTTGCCATTGAAAAACATGTTTTTCATATACCAGAAATGTTTGAAGCTACTGACTGAATGAAAGGAGCTGGCATCTCACTCTCTTTGAATCTTCTTTATCATGCTAGGATTAACAGGAAAAAGCAAAAAATTTCAGAATTGCACCTTGCAATGTGGAGATATTACTGTTTGTGCATTTACAATATTCATTGATTTTTGCCATTGAAAAACGTCCAGAAATGTTTGAAGCTACTGACTGAATGAAAGGAGCTGGCATCTCACTCTCTTTGAATCTTCTTTATCATGCTAGGATTAGCAGGAAAAAGCAAAAAATTTCAGAATTGCACCTTGCAATGTGGAGATATTACTGTTTGTGCATTTACAATATTCATTGATTTTTGCCATTGAAAAACATGTTTTTCATATACCAGAAATGTTTGAAGCTACTGACTGAATGAAAGGAGCTGGCATCTCACTCTTTGAATCTTCTTTATCATGCTAGGATTAGCAGGAAAAAGCAAAAAATTTCAGAATTGCACCTTGCAATGTGGAGATATTACTGTTTGTGCATTTACAATATTCATTGATTTTTGCCATTGAAAAACATGTTTTTCATATACCAGAAATGTTTGAAGCTACTGACTGAATGAAAGGAGCTGGCATCTCACTCTCTTTGAATCTTCTTTATCATGCTAGGATTAACAGGAAAAAGCAAAAAATTTCAGAATTGCACCTTGCAATGTGGAGATATTACTGTTTGTGCATTTACAATATTCATTGATTTTTGCCATTGAAAAACATGTTTTTCATATACCAGAAATGTTTGAAGCTACTGACTGAATGAAAGGAGCTGGCATATCACTCTCTTTGAATCTTCTTTATCATGCTAGGATTAGCAGGAAAAAGCAAAAAATTTCAGAATTGCACCTTGCAATGTGGAGATATTACTGTTTGTGCATTTACAATATTCATTGATTTTTGCCATTGAAAAACATGTTATTCATATACCAGAAATGTTTGAAGCTACTGACTGAATGAAAGGAGCTGGCATCTAACTCTCTTTGAATCTTCTTTATCATGCTAGGATTAGCAGGAAAAAGCAAAAAATTTCAGAATTGCACCTTGCAATGTGGAGATATTACTGTTTGTGCATTTACAATATTCATTGATTTTTGCCATTGAAAAACATGTTTTTCATATACCAGAAATGTTTGAAGCTACTGACTGAATGAAAGGAGCTGGCATCTCACTCTCTTTGAATCTTCTTTATCATGCTAGGATTAACAGGAAAAAGCAAAAAATTTCAGAATTGCACCTTGCAATGTGGAGATATTACTGTTTGTGCATTTACAATATTCATTGATTTTTGCCATTGAAAAACGTCCAGAAATGTTTGAAGCTACTGACTGAATGAAAGGAGCTGGCATCTCACTCTCTTTGAATCTTCTTTATCATGCTAGGATTAGCAGGAAAAAGCAAAAAATTTCAGAATTGCACCTTGCAATGTGGAGATATTACTGTTTGTGCATTTACAATATTCATTGATTTTTGCCATTGAAAAACATGTTTTTCATATACCAGAAATGTTTGAAGCTACTGACTGAATGAAAGGAGCTGGCATCTCACTCTTTGAATCTTCTTTATCATGCTAGGATTAGCAGGAAAAAGCAAAAAATTTCAGAATTGCACCTTGCAATGTGGAGATATTACTGTTTGTGCATTTACAATATTCATTGATTTTTGCCATTGAAAAACATGTTTTTCATATACCAGAAATGTTTGAAGCTACTGACTGAATGAAAGGAGCTGGCATCTCACTCTCTTTGAATCTTCTTTATCATGCTAGGATTAACAGGAAAAAGCAAAAAATTTCAGAATTGCACCTTGCAATGTGGAGATATTACTGTTTGTGCATTTACAATATTCATTGATTTTTGCCATTGAAAAACGTCCAGAAATGTTTGAAGCTACTGACTGAATGAAAGGAGCTGGCATCTCACTCTCTTTGAATCTTCTTTATCATGCTAGGATTAGCAGGAAAAAGCAAAAAAATTCAGAATTGCACCTTGCAATGTGGAGATATTACTGTTTGTGCATTTACAATATTCATTGATTTTTGCCATTGAAAAACATGTTTTTCATATACCAGAAATGTTTGAAGCTACTGACTGAATGAAAGGAGCTGGCATCTCACTCTCTTTGAATCTTCTTTATCATGCTAGGATTAGCAGGAAAAAGCAAAAAATTTCAGAATTGAACCTTGCAATGTGGAGATATTACTGTTTGTGCATTTACAATATTCATTGATTTTTGCCATTGAAAAACATGTTTTTCATATACCAGAAATGTTTGAAGCTACTGACTGAATGAAAGGAGCTGGCATCTCACTCTCTTTGAATCTTCTTTATCATGCTAGGATTAACAGGAAAAAGCAAAAAATTTCAGAATTGCACCTTGCAATGTGGAGATATTACTGTTTGTGCATTTACAATATTCATTGATTTTTGCCATTGAAAAACATGTTTTTCATATACCAGAAATGTTTGAAGCTACTGACTGAATGAAAGGAGCTGGCATCTCACTCTCTTTGAATCTTCTTTATCATGCTAGGATTAACAGGAAAAAGCAAAAAATTTCAGAATTGCACCTTGCAATGTGGAGATATTACTGTTTGTGCATTTACAATATTCATTGATTTTTGCCATTGAAAAACGTCCAGAAATGTTTGAAGCTACTGACTGAATGAAAGGAGCTGGCATCTCACTCTCTTTGAATCTTCTTTATCATGCTAGGATTAGCAGGAAAAAGCAAAAAATTTCAGAATTGCACCTTGCAATGTGGAGATATTACTGTTTGTGCATTTACAATATTCATTGATTTTTGCCATTGAAAAACATGTTTTTCATATACCAGAAATGTTTGAAGCTACTGACTGAATGAAAGGAGCTGGCATCTCACTCTCTTTGAATCTTCTTTATCATGCTAGGATTAGCAGGAAAAAGCAAAAAATTTCAGAATTGCACCTTGCAATGTGGAGATATTACTGTTTGTGCATTTACAATATTCATTGATTTTTGCCATTGAAAAACATGTTTTTCATATACCAGAAATGTTTGAAGCTACTGACTGAATGAAAGGAGCTGGCATCTCACTCTCTTTGAATCTTCTTTATCATGCTAGGATTAACAGGAAAAAGCAAAAAATTTCAGAATTGCACCTTGCAATGTGGAGATATTACTGTTTGTGCATTTACAATATTCATTGATTTTTGCCATTGAAAAACGTCCAGAAATGTTTGAAGCTACTGACTGAATGAAAGGAGCTGGCATCTCACTCTCTTTGAATCTTCTTTATCATGCTAGGATTAGCAGGAAAAAGCAAAAAATTTCAGAATTGCACCTTGCAATGTGGAGATATTACTGTTTGTGCATTTACAATATTCATTGATTTTTGCCATTGAAAAACATGTTTTTCATATACCAGAAATGTTTGAAGCTACTGACTGAATGAAAGGAGCTGGCATCTCACTCTCTTTGAATCTTCTTTATCATGCTAGGATTAGCAGGAAAAAGCAAAAAATTTCAGAATTGCACCTTGCAATGTGGAGATATTACTGTTTGTGCATTTACAATATTCATTGATTTTTGCCATTGAAAAACATGTTATTCATATACCAGAAATGTTTGAAGCTACTGACTGAATGAAAGGAGCTGGCATCTCACTCTCTTTGAATCTTCTTTATCATGCTAGGATTAACAGGAAAAAGCAAAAAATTTCAGAATTTCACCTTGCAATGTGGAGATATTACTGTTTGTGCATTTACAATATTCATTGATTTTTGCCATTGAAAAACGTCCAGAAATGTTTGAAGCTACTGACTGAATGAAAGGAGCTGGCATCTCACTCTCTTTGAATCTTCTTTATCATGCTAGGATTAACAGGAAAAAGCAAAAAATTTCAGAATTGCACCTTGCAATGTGGAGATATTACTGTTTGTGCATTTACAATATTCATTGATTTTTGCCATTGAAAAACATGTTTTTCATATACCAGAAATGTTTGAAGCTACTGACTGAATGAAAGGAGCTGGCATCTAACTCTCTTTGAATCTTCTTTATCATGCTAGGATTAGCAGGAAAAAGCAAAAAATTTCAGAATTGCACCTTGCAATGTGGAGATATTACTGTTTGTGCATTTACAATATTCATTGATTTTTGCCATTGAAAAACATGTTTTTCATATACCAGAAATGTTTGAAGCTACTGACTGAATGAAAGGAGCTGGCATCTCACTCTCTTTGAATCTTCTTTATCATGCTAGGATTAACAGGAAAAAGCAAAAAATTTCAGAATTGCACCTTGCAATGTGGAGATATTACTGTTTGTGCATTTACAATATTCATTGATTTTTGCCATTGAAAAACGTCCAGAAATGTTTGAAGCTACTGACTGAATGAAAGGAGCTGGCATCTCACTCTCTTTGAATCTTCTTTATCATGCTAGGATTAGCAGGAAAAAGCAAAAAATTTCAGAATTGCACCTTGCAATGTGGAGATATTACTGTTTGTGCATTTACAATATTCATTGATTTTTGCCATTGAAAAACATGTTTTTCATATACCAGAAATGTTTGAAGCTACTGACTGAATGAAAGGAGCTGGCATCTCACTCTTTGAATCTTCTTTATCATGCTAGGATTAGCAGGAAAAAGCAAAAAATTTCAGAATTGCACCTTGCAATGTGGAGATATTACTGTTTGTGCATTTACAATATTCATTGATTTTTGCCATTGAAAAACATGTTTTTCATATACCAGAAATGTTTGAAGCTACTGACTGAATGAAAGGAGCTGGCATCTCACTCTCTTTGAATCTTCTTTATCATGCTAGGATTAACAGGAAAAAGCAAAAAATTTCAGAATTGCACCTTGCAATGTGGAGATATTACTGTTTGTGCATTTACAATATTCATTGATTTTTGCCATTGAAAAACGTCCAGAAATGTTTGAAGCTACTGACTGAATGAAAGGAGCTGGCATCTCACTCTCTTTGAATCTTCTTTATCATGCTAGGATTAGCAGGAAAAAGCAAAAAAATTCAGAATTGCACCTTGCAATGTGGAGATATTACTGTTTGTGCATTTACAATATTCATTGATTTTTGCCATTGAAAAACATGTTTTTCATATACCAGAAATGTTTGAAGCTACTGACTGAATGAAAGGAGCTGGCATCTCACTCTCTTTGAATCTTCTTTATCATGCTAGGATTAGCAGGAAAAAGCAAAAAATTTCAGAATTGAACCTTGCAATGTGGAGATATTACTGTTTGTGCATTTACAATATTCATTGATTTTTGCCATTGAAAAACATGTTTTTCATATACCAGAAATGTTTGAAGCTACTGACTGAATGAAAGGAGCTGGCATCTCACTCTCTTTGAATCTTCTTTATCATGCTAGGATTAACAGGAAAAAGCAAAAAATTTCAGAATTGCACCTTGCAATGTGGAGATATTACTGTTTGTGCATTTACAATATTCATTGATTTTTGCCATTGAAAAACATGTTTTTCATATACCAGAAATGTTTGAAGCTACTGACTGAATGAAAGGAGCTGGCATCTCACTCTCTTTGAATCTTCTTTATCATGCTAGGATTAACAGGAAAAAGCAAAAAATTTCAGAATTGCACCTTGCAATGTGGAGATATTACTGTTTGTGCATTTACAATATTCATTGATTTTTGCCATTGAAAAACGTCCAGAAATGTTTGAAGCTACTGACTGAATGAAAGGAGCTGGCATCTCACTCTCTTTGAATCTTCTTTATCATGCTAGGATTAGCAGGAAAAAGCAAAAAATTTCAGAATTGCACCTTGCAATGTGGAGATATTACTGTTTGTGCATTTACAATATTCATTGATTTTTGCCATTGAAAAACATGTTTTTCATATACCAGAAATGTTTGAAGCTACTGACTGAATGAAAGGAGCTGGCATCTCACTCTCTTTGAATCTTCTTTATCATGCTAGGATTAACAGGAAAAAGCAAAAAATTTCAGAATTGCACCTTGCAATGTGGAGATATTACTGTTTGTGCATTTACAATATTCATTGATTTTTGCCATTGAAAAACATGTTTTTCATATACCAGAAATGTTTGAAGCTACTGACTGAATGAAAGGAGCTGGCATCTCACTCTCTTTGAATCTTCTTTATCATGCTAGGATTAACAGGAAAAAGCAAAAAATTTCAGAATTGCACCTTGCAATGTGGAGATATTACTGTTTGTGCATTTACAATATTCATTGATTTTTGCCATTGAAAAACGTCCAGAAATGTTTGAAGCTACTGACTGAATGAAAGGAGCTGGCATCTCACTCTCTTTGAATCTTCTTTATCATGCTAGGATTAGCAGGAAAAAGCAAAAAATTTCAGAATTGCACCTTGCAATGTGGAGATATTACTGTTTGTGCATTTACAATATTCATTGATTTTTGCCATTGAAAAACATGTTTTTCATATACCAGAAATGTTTGAAGCTACTGACTGAATGAAAGGAGCTGGCATCTCACTCTCTTTGAATCTTCTTTATCATGCTAGGATTAGCAGGAAAAAGCAAAAAATTTCAGAATTGCACCTTGCAATGTGGAGATATTACTGTTTGTGCATTTACAATATTCATTGATTTTTGCCATTGAAAAACATGTTTTTCATATACCAGAAATGTTTGAAGCTACTGACTGAATGAAAGGAGCTGGCATCTCACTCTCTTTGAATCTTCTTTATCATGCTAGGATTAACAGGAAAAAGCAAAAAATTTCAGAATTGCACCTTGCAATGTGGAGATATTACTGTTTGTGCATTTACAATATTCATTGATTTTTGCCATTGAAAAACGTCCAGAAATGTTTGAAGCTACTGACTGAATGAAAGGAGCTGGCATCTCACTCTCTTTGAATCTTCTTTATCATGCTAGGATTAGCAGGAAAAAGCAAAAAATTTCAGAATTGCACCTTGCAATGTGGAGATATTACTGTTTGTGCATTTACAATATTCATTGATTTTTGCCATTGAAAAACATGTTTTTCATATACCAGAAATGTTTGAAGCTACTGACTGAATGAAAGGAGCTGGCATCTCACTCTCTTTGAATCTTCTTTATCATGCTAGGATTAGCAGGAAAAAGCAAAAAATTTCAGAATTGCACCTTGCAATGTGGAGATATTACTGTTTGTGCATTTACAATATTCATTGATTTTTGCCATTGAAAAACATGTTTTTCATATACCAGAAATGTTTGAAGCTACTGACTGAATGAAAGGAGCTGGCATCTCACTCTCTTTGAATCTTCTTTATCATGCTAGGATTAACAGGAAAAAGCAAAAAATTTCAGAATTGCACCTTGCAATGTGGAGATATTACTGTTTGTGCATTTACAATATTCATTGATTTTTGCCATTGAAAAACGTCCAGAAATGTTTGAAGCTACTGACTGAATGAAAGGAGCTGGCATCTCACTCTCTTTGAATCTTCTTTATCATGCTAGGATTAGCAGGAAAATGCAAAAAATTTCAGAATTGCACCTTGCAATGTGGAGATATTACTGTTTGTGCATTTACAATATTCATTGATTTTTGCCATTGAAAAACATGTTTTTCATATACCAGAAATGTTTGAAGCTACTGACTGAATGAAAGGAGCTGGCATCTCACTCTTTGAATCTTCTTTATCATGCTAGGATTAGCAGGAAAAAGCAAAAAATTTCAGAATTGCACCTTGCAATGTGGAGATATTACTGTTTGTGCATTTACAATATTCATTGATTTTTGCCATTGAAAAACATGTTTTTCATATACCAGAAATGTTTGAAGCTACTGACTGAATGAAAGGAGCTGGCATCTCACTCTCTTTGAATCTTCTTTATCATGCTAGGATTAACAGGAAAAAGCAAAAATTTTCAGAATTGCACCTTGCAATGTGGAGATATTACTGTTTGTGCATTTACAATATTCATTGATTTTTGCCATTGAAAAACATGTTTTTCATATACCAGAAATGTTTGAAGCTACTGACTGAATGAAAGGAGCTGGCATCTCACTCTCTTTGAATCTTCTTTATCATGCTAGGATTAACAGGAAAAAGCAAAAAATTTCAGAATTGCACCTTGCAATGTGGAGATATTACTGTTTGTGCATTTACAATATTCATTGATTTTTGCCATTGAAAAACGTCCAGAAATGTTTGAAGCTACTGACTGAATGAAAGGAGCTGGCATCTCACTCTCTTTGAATCTTCTTTATCATGCTAGGATTAGCAGGAAAAAGCAAAAAATTTCAGAATTGCACATTGCAATGTGGAGATATTACTGTTTGTGCATTTACAATATTCATTGATTTTTGCCATTGAAAAACATGTTTTTCATATACCAGAAATGTTTGAAGCTACTGACTGAATGAAAGGAGCTGGCATCTCACTCTCTTTGAATCTTCTTTATCATGCTAGGATTAGCAGGAAAAAGCAAAAAATTTCAGAATTGCACCTTGCAATGTGGAGATATTACTGTTTGTGCATTTACAATATTCATTGATTTTTGCCATTGAAAAACATGTTTTTCATATACCAGAAATGTTTGAAGCTACTGACTGAATGAAAGGAGCTGGCATCTCACTCTCTTTGAATCTTCTTTATCATGCTAGGATTAACAGGAAAAAGCAAAAAATTTCAGAATTGCACCTTGCAATGTGGAGATATTACTGTTTGTGCATTTACAATATTCATTGATTTTTGCCATTGAAAAACATGTTTTTCATATACCAGAAATGTTTCAAGCTACTGACTGAATGAAACTAGCTGGCATCTCACTCTCTTTGAATCTTCTTTATCATGCTAGGATTAACAGGAAAAAGCAAAAAATTTCAGAATTGCACCTTGCAATGTGGAGATATTACTGTTTGTGCATTTACAATATTCATTGATTTTTGCCATTGAAAAACGTCCAGAAATGTTTGAAGCTACTGACTGAATGAAAGGAGCTGGCATCTCACTCTCTTTGAATCTTCTTTATCATGCTAGGATTAGCAGGAAAAAGCAAAAAATTTCAGAATTGCACCTTGCAATGTGGAGATATTACTGTTTGTGCATTTACAATATTCATTGATTTTTGCCATTGAAAAACATGTTTTTCATATACCAGAAATGTTTGAAGCTACTGACTGAATGAAAGGAGCTGGCATCTCACTCTCTTTGAATCTTCTTTATCATGCTAGGATTAGCAGGAAAAAGCAAAAAATTTCAGAATTGCAACTTGCAATGTGGAGATATTACTGTTTGTGCATTTACAATATTCATTGATTTTTGCCATTGAAAAACATGTTTTTCATATACCAGAAATGTTTGAAGCTACTGACTGAATGAAAGGAGCTGGCATCTCGCTCTCTTTGAATCTTCTTTATCATGCTAGGATTAACAGGAAAAAGCAAAAAATTTCAGAATTGCACCTTGCAATGTGGAGATATTACTGTTTGTGCATTTACAATATTCATTGATTTTTGCCATTGAAAAACATGTTTTTCATATACCAGAAATGTTTGAAGCTACTGACTGAATGAAAGGAGCTGGCATCTCGCTCTCTTTGAATCTTCTTTATCATGCTAGGATTAACAGGAAAAAGCAAAAAATTTCAGAATTGCACCTTGCAATGTGGAGATATTACTGTTTGTGCATTTACAATATTCATTGATTTTTGCCATTGAAAAACGTCCAGAAATGTTAGAAGCTACTGACTGAATGAAAGGAGCTGGCATCTCACTCTCTTTGAATCTTCTTTATCATGCTAGGATTAGCAGGAAAAAGCAAAAAATTTCAGAATTGCACCTTGCAATGTGGAGATATTACTGTTTGTGCATTTACAATATTCATTGATTTTTGCCATTGAAAAACATGTTTTTCATATACCAGAAATGTTTGAAGCTACTGACTGAATGAAAGGAGCTGGCATCTCACTCTCTTTGAATCTTCTTTATCATGCTAGGATCAGCAGGAAAAAGCAAAAAATGTCAGAATTGCACCTTGCAATGTGGAGATATTACTGTTTGTGCATTTACAATATTCATTGATTTTTGCCATTGAAAAACATGTTTTTCATATACCAGAAATGTTTGAAGCTACTGACTGAATGAAAGTAGCTGGCATCTCACTCTCTTTGAATCTTCTTTATCATGCTAGGATTAACAGGAAAAAGCAAAAAATTTCAGAATTGCACCTTGCAATGTGGAGATATTACTGTTTGTGCATTTACAATATTCATTGATTTTTGCCATTGAAAAACGTCCAGAAATGTTTGAAGCTACTGACTGAATGAAAAGAGCTGGCATCTCACTCTCTTTGAATCTTCTTTATCATGCTAGGATTAACAGGAAAAAGCTAAAAATTTCAGAATTGCACCTTGCAATGTGGAGATATTACTGTTTGTGCATTTACAATATTCATTGATTTTTGCCATTGAAAAACATGTTTTTCATATACCAGAAATGTTTGAAGCTACTGACTGAATGAAAGGAGCTGGCATCTCACTCTCTTTGAATCTTCTTTATCATGCTAGGATTAACAGGAAAAAGCAAAAAATTTCAGAATTGCACCTTGCAATGTGGAGATATTACTGTTTGTGCATTTACAATATTCATTGATATTTGCCATTGAAAAACATGTTTTTCATATACCAGAAATGTTTGAAGCTACTGACTGAATGAAAGGAGCTGGCATCTCACTCTCTTTGAATCTTCTTTATCATGCTAGGATTAACAGGAAAAAGCAAAAAATTTCAGAATTGCACCTTGCAATGTGGAGATATTACTGTTTGTGCATTTACAATATTCATTGATTTTTGCCATTGAAAAACGTCCAGAAATGTTTGAAGCTACTGACTGAATGAAAGGAGCTGGCATCTCACTCTCTTTGAATCTTCTTTATCATGCTAGGATTAGCAGGAAAAAGCAAAAAATTTCAGAATTGCACCTTGCAATGTGGAGATATTACTGTTTGTGCATTTACAATATTCATTGATTTTTGCCATTGAAAAACATGTTTTTCATATACCAGAAATGTTTGAAGCTACTGACTGAATGAAAGGAGCTGGCATCTCACTCTCTTTGAATCTTCTTTATCATGCTAGGATTAGCAGGAAAAAGCAAAAAATTTCAGAATTGCACCTTGCAATGTGGAGATATTACTGTTTGTGCATTTACAATATTCATTGATTTTTGCCATTGAAAAACATGTTTTTCATATACCAGAAATGTTTGAAGCTACTGACTGAATGAAAGGAGCTGGCATCTCACTCTCTTTGAATCTTCTTTATCATGCTAGGATTAACAGGAAAAAACAAAAAATTTCAGAATTGCACCTTGCAATGTGGAGATATTACTGTTTGTGCATTTACAATATTCATTGATTTTTGCCATTGAAAAACGTCCAGAAATGTTTGAAGCTACTGACTGAATGAAAGGAGCTGGCATCTCACTCTCTTTGAATCTTCTTTATCATGCTAGGATTAGCAGGAAAAAGCAAAAAATTTCACAATTGCACCTTGCAATGTGGAGATATTACTGTTTGTGCATTTACAATATTCATTGATTTTTGCCATTGAAAAACATGTTTTTCATATACCAGAAATGTTTGAAGCTACTGACTGAATGAAAGGAGCTGGCATCTCACTCTCTTTGAATCTTCTTTATCATGCTAGGATTAACAGGAAAAAGCAAAAAATTTCAGAATTGCACCTTGCAATGTGGAGATATTACTGTTTGTGCATTTACAATATTCATTGATTTTTGCCATTGAAAAACGTCCAGAAATGTTTGAAGCTACTGACTGAATGAAAGGAGCTGGCATCTCACTCTCTTTGAATCTTCTTTATCATGCTAGGATTAACAGGAAAAAGCTAAAAATTTCAGAATTGCACCTTGCAATGTGGAGATATTACTGTTTGTGCATTTACAATATTCATTGATTTTTGCCATTGAAAAACATGTTTTTCATATACCAGAAATGTTTGAAGCTACTGACTGAATGAAAGGAGCTGGCATCTCACTCTCTTTGAATCTTCTTTATCATGCTAGGATTAGCAGGAAAAAGCAAAAAATTTCAGAATTGCACCTTGCAATGTGGAGATATTACTGTTTGTGCATTTACAATATTCATTGATTTTTGCCATTGAAAAACATGTTTTTCATATACCAGAAATGTTTGAAGCTACTGACTGAATGAAAGGAGCTGGCATCTCACTCTCTTTGAATCTTCTTTATCATGCTAGGATTAGCAGGAAAAAGCAAAAAATTTCAGAATTGCACCTTGCAATGTGGAGATATTACTGTTTGTGCATTTACAATATTCATTGATTTTTGCCATTGAAAAACATGTTATTCATATACCAGAAATGTTTGAAGCTACTGACTGAATGAAAGGAGCTGGCATCTCACTCTCTTTGAATCTTCTTTATCATGCTAGGATTAACAGGAAAAAGCAAAAAATTTCAGAATTGCACCTTGCAATGTGGAGATATTACTGTTTGTGCATTTACAATATTCATTGATTTTTGCCATTGAAAAACGTCCAGAAATGTTTGAAGCTAATGACTGAATGAAAGGAGCTGGCATCTCACTCTCTTTGAATCTTCTTTATCATGCTAGGATTAGCAGGAAAAAGCAGAAAATTTCAGAATTGCACCTTGCAATGTGGAGATATTACTGTTTGTGCATTTACAATATTCATTGATTTTTGCCATTGAAAAACATGTTTTTCATATACCAGAAATGTTTGAAGCTACTGACTGAATGAAAGGAGCTGGCATCTCACTCTCTTTGAATCTTCTTTATCATGCTAGGATTAGCAGGAAAAAGCAAAAAATTTCAGATTTGCACCTTGCAATGTGGAGATATTACTGTTTGTGCATTTACAATATTCATTGATTTTTGCCATTGAAAAACATGTTTTTCATATACCAGAAATGTTTGAAGCTACTGACTGAATGAAAGGAGCTGGCATCTCACTCTCTTTGAATCTTCTTTATCATGCTAGGATTAACAGGAAAAAGCTAAAAATTTCAGAATTGCACCTTGCAATGTGGAGATATTACTGTTTGTGCATTTACAATATTCATTGATTTTTGCCATTGAAAAACGTCCAGAAATGTTTGAAGCTACTGACTGAATGAAAGGAGCTGGCATCTCACTCTCTTTGAATCTTCTTTATCATGCTAGGATTAGCAGGAAAAAGCAAAAAATTTTAGAATTGCACCTTGCAATGTGGAGATATTACTGTTTGTGCATTTACAATATTCATTGATTTTTGCCATTGAAAAACATGTTTTTCATATACCAGAAATGTTTGAAGCTACTGACTGAATGAAAGGAGCTGGCATCTCACTCTTTGAATCTTCTTTATCATGCTAGGATTAGCAGGAAAAAGCAAAAAATTTCAGAATTGCACCTTGCAATGTGGAGATATTACTGTTTGTGCATTTACAATATTCATTGATTTTTGCCATTGAAAAACATGTTTTTCATATACCAGAAATGTTTGAAGCTACTGACTGAATGAAAGGAGCTGGCATCTCACTCTCTTTGAATCTTCTTTATCATGCTAGGATTAACAGGAAAAAGCAAAACATTTCAGAATTGCACCTTGCAATGTGGAGATATTACTGTTTGTGCATTTACAATATTCATTGATTTTTGCCATTGAAAAACATGTTTTTCATATACCAGAAATGTTTGAAGCTACTGACTGAATGAAAGGAGCTGGCATCTCACTCTCTTTGAATCTTCTTTATCATGCTAGGATTAACAGGAAAAAGCAAAAAATTTCAGAATTGCACCTTGCAATGTGGAGATATTACTGTTTGTGCATTTACAATATTCATTGATTTTTGCCATTGAAAAACGTCCAGAAATGTTTGAAGCTACTGACTGAATGAAAGGAGATGGCATCTCACTCTCTTTCAATCTTCTTTATCATGCTAGGATTAGCAGGAAAAAGCAAAAAATTTCAGAATTGCACCTTGCAATGTGGAGATATTACTGTTTGTGCATTTACAATATTCATTGATTTTTGCCATTGAAAAACATGTTTTTCATATTCCAGAAATGTTTGAAGCTACTGACTGAATGAAAGGAGCTGGCATCTCACTCTCTTTGAATCTTCTTTATCATGCTAGGATTAGCAGGAAAAAGCAAAAAATTTCAGAATTGCACCTTGCAATGTGGAGATATTACTGTTTGTGCATTTACAATATTCATTGATTTTTGCCATTGAAAAACATGTTTTTCATATACCAGAAATGTTTGAAGCTACTGACTGAATGAAAGGAGCTGGCATCTCACTCTCTTTGAATCTTCTTTATCATGCTAGGATTAACAGGAAAAAGCAAAAAATTTCAGAATTGCACCTTGCAATGTGGAGATATTACTGTTTGTGCATTTACAATATTCATTGATTTTTGCCATTGAAAAACATGTTTTTCATATACCAGAAATGTTTGAAGCTACTGACTGAATGAAAGGAGCTGGCATCTCACTCTCTTTGAATCTTCTTTATCATGCTAGGATTAACAGGAAAAAGCAAAAAATTTCAGAATTGCACCTTGCAATGTGGAGATATTACTGTTTGTGCATTTACAATATTCATTGATTTTTGCCATTGAAAAACGTCCAGAAATGTTTGAAGCTACTGACTGAATGAAAGGAGCTGGCATCTCACTCTCTTTGAATCTTCTTTATCATGCTAGGATTAGCAGGAAAAAGCAAAAAATTTCAGAATTGCACCTTGCAATGTGGAGATATTACTGTTTGTGCATTTACAATATTCATTGATTTTTGCCATTGAAAAACATGTTTTTCATATACCAGAAATGTTTGAAGCTACTGACTGACTGAAAGGAGCTGGCATCTCACTCTCTTTGAATCTTCTTTATCATGCTAGGATTAACAGGAAAAAGCAAAAAATTTCAGAATTGCACCTTGCAATGTGGAGATATTACTGTTTGTGCATTTACAATATTCATTGATTTTTGCCATTGAAAAACGTCCAGAAATGTTAGAAGCTACTGACTGAATGAAAGGAGCTGGCATCTCACTCTCTTTGAATCTTCTTTATCATGCTAGGATTAGCAGGAAAAAGCAAAAAATTTCAGAATTGCACCTTGCAATGTGGAGATATTACTGTTTGTGCATTTACAATATTCATTGATTTTTGCCATTGAAAAACATGTTTTTCATATACCAGAAATGTTTGAAGCTACTGACTGAATGAAAGGAGCTGGCATCTCACTCTCTTTGAATCTTCTTTATCATGCTAGGATTAGCAGGAAAAAGCAAAAAATTTCAGAATTGCACCTTGCAATGTGGAGATATTACTGTTTGTGCATTTACAATATTCATTGATTTTTGCCATTGAAAAACATGTTTTTCATATACCAGAAATGTTTGAAGCTACTGACTGAATGAAAGGAGCTGGCATCTCACTCTCTTTGAATCTTCTTTATCATGCTAGGATTAACAGGAAAAAGCAAAAAAATTCAGAATTGCACCTTGCAATGTGGAGATATTACTGTTTGTGCATTTACAATATTCATTGATTTTTGCCATTGAAAAACGTCCAGAAATGTTTGAAGCTACTGACTGAATGAAAGGAGCTGGCATCTCACTCTCTTTGAATCTTCTTTATCATGCTAGGATTAACAGGAAAAAGCTAAAAATTTCAGAATTGCACCTTGCAATGTGGAGATATTACTGTTTGTGCATTTACAATATTCATTGATTTTTGCCATTGAAAAACATGTTTTTCATATACCAGAAATGTTTGAAGCTACTGACTGAATGAAAGGAGCTGGCATCTCACTCTCTTTGAATCTTCTTTATCATGCTAGGATTAACAGGAAAAAGCAAAAAATTTCAGAATTGCACCTTGCAATGTGGAGATATTACTGTTTGTGCATTTACAATATTCATTGATTTTTGCCATTGAAAAACATGTTTTTCATATACCAGAAATGTTTGAAGCTACTGACTGAATGAAAGGAGCTGGCATCTCACTCTCTTTGAATCTTCTTTATCATGCTAGGATTAACAGGAAAAAGCAAAAAATTTCAGAATTGCACCTTGCAATGTGGAGATATTACTGTTTGTGCATTTACAATATTCATTGATTTTTGCCATTGAAAAACGTCCAGAAATGTTTGAAGTTACTGACTGAATGAAAGGAGCTGGCATCTCACTCTCTTTGAATCTTCTTTATCATGCTAGGATTAACAGGAAAAAGCAAAAAATTTCAGAATTGCACCTTGCAATGTGGAGATATTACTGTTTGTGCATTTACAATATTCATTGATTTTTGCCATTGAAAAACATGTTTTTCATATACCAGAAATGTTTGAAGCTACTGACTGAATGAAAGGAGCTGGCATCTCACTCTCTTTGAATCTTCTTTATCATGCTAGGATTAGCAGGAAAAAGCAAAAAATTTCAGAATTGCACCTTGCAATGTGGAGATATTACTGTTTGTGCATTTACAATATTCATTGATTTTTGCCATTGAAAAACAAGTTTTTCATATACCAGAAATGTTTGAAGCTACTGACTGAATGAAAGGAGCTGGCATCTCACTCTCTTTGAATCTTCTTTATCATGCTAGGATTAACAGGAAAAAGCAAAAAATTTCAGAATTGCACCTTGCAATGTGGAGATATTACTGTTTGTGCATTTACAATATTCATTGATTTTTGCCATTGAAAAACGTCCAGAAATGTTTGAAGCTACTGACTGAATGAAAGGAGCTGGCATCTCACTCTCTTTGAATCTTCTTTATCATGCTAGGATTAACAGGAAAAAGCTAAAAATTTCAGAATTGCACCTTGCAATGTGGAGATATTACTGTTTGTGCATTTACAATATTCATTGATTTTTGCCATTGAAAAACATGTTTTTCATATACCAGAAATGTTTGAAGCTACTGACTGAATGAAAGGAGCTGGCATCTCACTCTCTTTGAATCTTCTTTATCATGCTAGGATTAGCAGGAAAAAGCAAAAAATTTCAGAATTGCACCTTGCAATGTGGAGATATTACTGTTTGTGCATTTACAATATTCATTGATTTTTGCCATTGAAAAACATGTTTTTCATATACCAGAAATGTTTGAAGCTACTGACTGAATGAAAGGAGCTGGCATCTCACTCTCTTTGAATCTTCTTTATCATGCTAGGATTAGCAGGAAAAAGCAAAAAATTTCAGAATTGCACCTTGCAATGTGGAGATATTACTGTTTGTGCATTTACAATATTCATTGATTTTTGCCATTGAAAAACATGTTATTCATATACCAGAAATGTTTGAAGCTACTGACTGAATGAAAGGAGCTGGCATTTCACTCTCTTTGAATCTTCTTTATCATGCTAGGATTAACAGGAAAAAGCAAAAAATTTCAGAATTGCACCTTGCAATGTGGAGATATTACTGTTTGTGCATTTACAATATTCATTGATTTTTGCCATTGAAAAACGTCCAGAAATGTTTGAAGCTACTGACTGAATGAAAGGAGCTGGCATCTCACTCTCTTTGAATCTTCTTTATCATGCTAGGATTAGCAGGAAAAAGCAAAAAATTTCAGAATTGCACCTTGCAATGTGGAGATATTACTGTTTGTGCATTTACAATATTCATTGATTTTTGCCATTGAAAAACATGTTTTTGATATACCAGAAATGTTTGAAGCTACTGACTGAATGAAAGGAGCTGGCATCTCACTCTCTTTGAATCTTCTTTATCATGCTAGGATTAGCAGGAAAAAGCAAAAAATTTCAGAATTGCACCTTGCAATGTGGAGATATTACTGTTTGTGCATTTACAATATTCATTGATTTTTGCCATTGAAAAACATGTTTTTCATATACCAGAAATGTTTGAAGCTACTGACTGAATGAAAGGAGCTGGCATCTCACTCTCTTTGAATCTTCTTTATCATGCTAGGATTAACAGGAAAAAGCAAAAAATTTCAGAATTGCACCTTGCAATGTGGAGATATTACTGTTTGTGCATTTACAATATTCATTGATTTTTGCCATTGAAAAACGTCCAGAAATGTTTGAAGCTACTGACTGAATGAAAGGAGCTGGCATCTCACTCTCTTTGAATCTTCTTTATCATGCTAGGATTAGCAGGAAAAAGCAAAAAATTTCAGAATTGCACCTTGCAATGTGGAGATATTACTGTTTGTGCATTTACAATATTCATTGATTTTTGCCATTGAAAAACGTCCAGAAATGTTTGAAGCTACTGACTGAATGAAAGGAGCTGGCATCTCACTCTCTTTGAATCTTCTTTATCATGCTAGGATTAACAGGAAAAAGCAAAAAATTTCAGAATTGCACCTTGCAATGTGGAGATATTACTGTTTGTGCATTTACAATATTCATTGATTTTTGCCATTGAAAAACATGTTTTTCATATACCAGAAATGTTTGAAGCTACTGACTGAATGAAAGGAGCTGGCATCTCACTCTCTTTGAATCTTCTTTATCATGCTAGGATTAACAGGAAAAAGCAAAAAATTTCAGAATTGCACCTTGCAATGTGGAGATATTACTGTTTGTGCATTTACAATATTCATTGATTTTTGCCATTGAAAAACGTCCAGAAATGTTTGAAGCTACTGACTGAATGAAAGGAGCTGGCATCTCACTCTCTTTGAATCTTCTTTTTCATGCTAGGATTAACAGGAAAAAGCAAAAAATTTCAGAATTGCACCTTGCAATGTGGAGATATTACTGTTTGTGCATTTACAATATTCATTGATTTTTGCCATTGAAAAACATGTTTTTCATATACCAGAAATGTTTGAAGCTACTGACTGAATGAAAGGAGCTGGCATCTCACTCTCTTTGAATCTTCTTTATCATGCTAGGATTAACAGGAAAAGCAAAAAATTTCAGAATTGCACCTTGCAATGTGGAGATATTACTGTTTGTGCATTTACAATATTCATTGATTTTTGCCATTGAAAAACGTCCAGAAATGTTTGAAGCTACTGACTGAATGAAAGGAGCTGGCATCTCACTCTCTTTGAATCTTCTTTATCATGCTAGGATTAGCAGGAAAAAGCAAAAAATTTCAGAATTGCACCTTGCAATGTGGAGATATTACTGTTTGTGCATTTACAATATTCATTGATTTTTGCCATTGAAAAACATGTTTTTCATATACCAGAAATGTTTGAAGCTACTCGACTGAATGAAAGGAGCTGGCATCTCACTCTCTTTGAATCTTCTTTATCATGCTAGGATTAGCAGGAAAAAGCAAAAAATTTCAGAATTGCACCTTGCAATGTGGAGATATTACTGTTTGTGCATTTACAATATTCATTGATTTTTGCCATTGAAAAACATGTTTTTCATATACCAGAAATGTTTGAAGCTACTGACTGAATGAAAGGAGCTGGCATCTCACTCTCTTTGAATCTTCTTTATCATGCTAGGATTAACAGGAAAAAGCAAAAAATTTCAGAATTGCACCTTGCAATGTGGAGATATTACTGTTTGTGCATTTACAATATTCATTGATTTTTGCCATTGAAAAACGTCCAGAAATGTTTGAAGCTACTGACTGAATGAAAGGAGCTGGCATCTCACTCTCTTTGAATCTTCTTTATCATGCTAGGATTAACAGGAAAAAGCAAAAAATTTCAGAATTGCACCTTGCAATGTGGAGATATTACTGTTTGTGCATTTACAATATTCATTGATTTTTGCCATTGAAAAACATGTTTTTCATATACCAGAAATGTTTGAAGCTACTGACTGAATGAAAGGAGCTGGCATCTCACTCTCTTTGAATCTTCTTTATCATGCTAGGATTAGCAGGAAAAAGCAAAAAATTTCAGAATTGCACCTTGCAATGTGGAGATATTACTGTTTGTGCATTTACAATATTCATTGATTTTTGCCATTGAAAAACATGTTTTTCATATACCAGAAATGTTTGAAGCTACTGACTGAATGAAAGGAGCTGGCATCTCACTCTCTTTGAATCTTCTTTATCATGCTAGGATTAGCAGGAAAAAGCAAAAAATTTCAGAATTGCACCTTGCAATGTGGAGATATTACTGTTTGTGCATTTACAATATTCATTGATTTTTGCCATTGAAAAACATGTTATTCATATACCAGAAATGTTTGAAGCTACTGACTGAATGAAAGGAGCTGGCATCTCACTCTCTTTGAATCTTCTTTATCATGCTAGGATTAACAGGAAAAAGCAAAAAATTTCAGAATTGCACCTTGCAATGTGGAGATATTACTGTTTGTGCATTTACAATATTCATTGATTTTTGCCATTGAAAAACGTTTATACCCAGAAATGTTTGAAGCTACTGACTGAATGAAAGGAGCTGGCATCTCACTCTCTTTGAATCTTCTTTATCATGCTAGGATTAGCAGGAAAAAGCAAAAAATTTCAGAATTGCACCTTGCAATGTGGAGATATTACTGTTTGTGCATTTACAATATTCATTGATTTTTGCCATTGAAAAACATGTTTTTCATATACCAGAAATGTTTGAAGCTACTGACTGAATGAAAGGAGCTGGCATCTCACTCTCTTTGAATCTTCTTTATCATGCTAGGATTAGCAGGAAAAAGCAAAAAATTTCAGAATTGCACCTTGCAATGTGGAGATATTACTGTTTGTGCATTTACAATATTCATTGATTTTTGCCATTGAAAAACATGTTTTTCATATACCAGAAATGTTTGAAGCTACTGACTGAATGAAAGGAGCTGGCATCTCACTCTCTTTGAATCTTCTTTATCATGCTAGGATTAACAGGAAAAAGCAAAAAATTTCAGAATTGCACCTTGCAATGTGGAGATATTACTGTTTGTGCATTTACAATATTCATTGATTTTTGCCATTGAAAAACGTCCAGAAATGTTTGAAGCTACTGACTGAATGAAAGGAGCTGGCATCTCACTCTCTTTGAATCTTCTTTATCATGCTAGGATTAGCAGGAAAAAGCAAAAAATTTCAGAATTGCACCTTGCAATGTGGAGATATTACTGTTTGTGCATTTACAATATTCATTGATTTTTGCCATTGAAAAACATGTTTTTCATATACCAGAAATGTTTGAAGCTACTGACTGAATGAAAGGAGCTGGCATCTCACTCTTTGAATCTTCTTTATCATGCTAGGATTAGCAGGAAAAAGCAAAAAATTTCAGAATTGCACCTTGCAATGTGGAGATATTACTGTTTGTGCATTTACAATATTCATTGATTTTTGCCATTGAAAAACATGTTTTTCATATACCAGAAATGTTTGAAGCTACTGACTGAATGAAAGGAGCTGGCATCTCACTCTCTTTGAATCTTCTTTATCATGCTAGGATTAACAGGAAAAAGCAAAAAATTTCAGAATTGCACCTTGCAATGTGGAGATATTACTGTTTGTGCATTTACAATATTCATTGATTTTTGCCATTGAAAAACATGTTTTTCATATACCAGAAATGTTTGAAGCTACTGACTGAATGAAAGGAGCTGGCATCTCACTCTCTTTGAATCTTCTTTATCATGCTAGGATTAACAGGAAAAAGCAAAAAATTTCAGAATTGCACCTTGCAATGTGGAGATATTACTGTTTGTGCATTTACAATATTCATTGATTTTTGCCATTGAAAAACGTCCAGAAATGTTTGAAGCTACTGACTGAATGAAAGGAGCTGGCATCTCACTCTCTTTGAATCTTCTTTATCATGCTAGGATTAGCAGGAAAAAGCAAAAAATTTCAGAATTGCACCTTGCAATGTGGAGATATTACTGTTTGTGCATTTACAATATTCATTGATTTTTGCCATTGAAAAACATGTTTTTCATATACCAGAAATGTTTGAAGCTACTGACTGAATGAAAGGAGCTGGCATCTCACTCTCTTTGAATCTTCTTTATCATGCTAGGATTAGCAGGAAAAAGCAAAAAATTTCAGAATTGCACCTTGCAATGTGGAGATATTACTGTTTGTGCATTTACAATATTCATTGATTTTTGCCATTGAAAAACATGTTTTTCATATACCAGAAATGTTTGAAGCTACTGACTGAATGAAAGGAGCTGGCATCTCACTCTCTTTGAATCTTCTTTATCATGCTAGGATTAGCAGGAAAAAGCAAAAAATTTCAGAATTGCACCTTGCAATGTGGAGATATTACTGTTTGTGCATTTACAATATTCATTGATTTTTGCCATTGAAAAACATGTTATTCATATACCAGAAATGTTTGAAGCTACTGACTGAATGAAAGGAGCTGGCATCTCACTCTCTTTGAATCTTCTTTATCATGCTAGGATTAACAGGAAAAAGCAAAAAATTTCAGAATTGCACCTTGCAATGTGGAGATATTACTGTTTGTGCATTTACAATATTCATTGATTTTTGCCATTGAAAAACGTCCAGAAATGTTTGACGCTACTGACTGAATGAAAGGAGCTGGCATCTCACTCTCTTTGAATCTTCTTTATCATGCTAGGATTAGCAGGAAAAAGCAAAAAATTTCAGAATTGCACCTTGCAATGTGGAGATATTACTGTTTGTGCATTTACAATATTCATTGATTTTTGCCATTGAAAAACATGTTTTTCATATACCAGAAATGTTTGAAGCTACTGACTGAATGAAAGGAGCTGGCATCTCACTCTCTTTGAATCTTCTTTATCATGCTAGGATTAGCAGGAAAAAGCAAAAAATTTCAGAATTGCACCTTGCAATGTGGAGATATTACTGTTTGTGCATTTACAATATTCATTGATTTTTGCCATTGAAAAACATGTTTTTCATATACCAGAAATGTTTGAAGCTACTGACTGAATGAAAGGAGCTGGCATCTCACTCTCTTTGAATCTTCTTTATCATGCTAGGATTAACAGGAAAAAGCAAAAAATTTCAGAATTGCACCTTGCAATGTGGAGATATTACTGTTTGTGCATTTACAATATTCATTGATTTTTGCCATTGAAAAACGTCCAGAAATGTTTGAAGCTACTGACTGAATGAAAGGAGCTGGCATCTCACTCTCTTTGAATCTTCTTTATCATGCTAGGATTAGCAGGAAAAAGCAAAAAATTTCAGAATTGCACCTTGCAATGTGGAGATATTACTGTTTGTGCATTTACAATATTCATTGATTTTTGCCATTGAAAAACATGTTTTTCATATACCAGAAATGTTTGAAGCTACTGACTGAATGAAAGGAGCTGGCATCTCACTCTTTGAATCTTCTTTATCATGCTAGGATTAGCAGGAAAAAGCAAAAAATTTCAGAATTGCACCTTGCAATGTGGAGATATTACTGTTTGTGCATTTACAATATTCATTGATTTTTGCCATTGAAAAACATGTTTTTCATATACCAGAAATGTTTGAAGCTACTGACTGAATGAAAGGAGCTGGCATCTCACTCTCTTTGAATCTTCTTTATCATGCTAGGATTAACAGGAAAAAGCAAAAAATTTCAGAATTGCACCTTGCAATGTGGAGATATTACTGTTTGTGCATTTACAATATTCATTGATTTTTGCCATTGAAAAACATGTTTTTCATATACCAGAAATGTTTGAAGCTACTGACTGAATGAAAGGAGCTGGCATCTCACTCTCTTTGAATCTTCTTTATCATGCTAGGATTAACAGGAAAAAGCAAAAAATTTCAGAATTGCACCTTGCAATGTGGAGATATTACTGTTTGTGCATTTACAATATTCATTGATTTTTGCCATTGAAAAACGTCCAGAAATGTTTGAAGCTACTGACTGAATGAAAGGAGCTGGCATCTCACTCTCTTTGAATCTTCTTTATCATGCTAGGATTAGCAGGAAAAAGCAAAAAATTTCAGAATTGCACCTTGCAATGTGGAGATATTACTGTTTGTGCATTTACAATATTCATTGATTTTTGCCATTGAAAAACATGTTTTTCATATACCAGAAATGTTTGAAGCTACTGACTGAATGAAAGGAGCTGGCATCTCACTCTCTTTGAATCTTCTTTATCATGCTAGGATTAGCAGGAAAAAGCAAAAAATTTCAGAATTGCACCTTGCAATGTGGAGATATTACTGTTTGTGCATTTACAATATTCATTGATTTTTGCCATTGAAAAACATGTTTTTCATATACCAGAAATGTTTGAAGCTACTGACTGAATGAAAGGAGCTGGCATCTCACTCTCTTTGAATCTTCTTTATCATGCTAGGATTAACAGGAAAAAGCAAAAAATTTCAGAATTGCACCTTGCAATGTGGAGATATTACTGTTTGTGCATTTACAATATTCATTGATTTTTGCCATTGAAAAACATGTTTTTCATATACCAGAAATGTTTGAAGCTACTGACTGAATGAAAGGAGCTGGCATCTCACTCTCTTTGAATCTTCTTTATCATGCTAGGATTAACAGGAAAAAAGCAAAAAATTTCAGAATTGCACCTTGCAATGTGGAGATATTACTGTTTGTGCATTTACAATATTCATTGATTTTTGCCATTGAAAAACGTCCAGAAATGTTTGAAGCTACTGACTGAATGAAAGGAGCTGGCATCTCACTCTCTTTGAATCTTCTTTATCATGCTAGGATTAGCAGGAAAAAGCAAAAAATTTCAGAATTGCACCTTGCAATGTGGAGATATTACTGTTTGTGCATTTACAATATTCATTGATTTTTGCCATTGAAAAACATG